>NC_134837.1:142035922-142098532 GCF_004210375.1 Tachypleus tridentatus
ATGTTGAGTCACTCCTTCTCACACTATATGTCTAGTAAATAATCTATAACCATGTATTTCAAAGACATTTCTGTCATCAAAATCATCTACATTTTACTATGGTTCAGTTATCCCCATCATATCAAAATCTTCTATTTCTACCAGTGTCCTAAAGTCATCTAGTTTATTTCTTATACTCCTATCATTACAATAGTAATACTTAAGCCTACTCTTATAATTACTTTTATACTGATTTCCTATGCTAAAATTTCCTCTACATCTCAGTTTTGTTTCATCTAGTTGATGTTTACCCTCAGTGCTATCAAGTCTCTAGTTTAAAACTTCACAAACATTCGAAACTATTTCATACTTAAGGGTAAATCATCCATTCTAAAACGTTCCCTCCTTCTTCTGAAATGATCCCAAAACTCCAACCAGCTAACCTGCTCATCCTTACATATTAATTTCAGTCTAGAATTTAGCCCTAATGATCTACTCAAAACTTTATCTTTACAATTAATTAATTAATTCTTGGCAGTATTCCTGACACAATTAACTCATAGCTTTTATATTTAAATAACTTATCAACCTCTTCTACTTATTCTTCTTTATATCGCTAGCCCCTATGTGCACAACAAAGACTGCATCGTTGCCAGTCTCTTTTATTATACCTTTTGCTCTGTCAGTTATATCTTACACCTGTGCCCCATTATAGTGTAATCTCTCTCTTTTTTCTCCCTATTTGCCCCACATACTATTCTATTCACATTACATGTCAAGGAATTATCCATAACTAAGTTCTTAATCTATATTTTTCTCTAAACCTTTTGCTTTCCTTCCCTCCAATAGTTTCCCGTCCACATAAGTCAAAAGCTAAAATTTGTTTTTCAACAGAATAGGGTCTTTTCAGCTAAGTTCTCTACTTTTAACCCTAATACTACCCTTTCTAACTTCCCGAATGTCATTGTTAATCTTAACTGATGACTACTTTGCATGTAAAGCTGAGTTTCTCTTGAAGTCCTGCTGTCATTTCCCACAGTTTATACTTCTCTTGATATATTTCCTCAACTTTAGTCAGGATAGTCTCCAACCTTTCCTCCTATCTGAAAACTGTGCGTATAAATTGAACATTCTCACCATTAACCTCCTTAAAAGAGCATAGTAACCTAGAGTTTCCAAATAAAATCCACTCGTTGCACCTATCGTACCTAATACACTGGTAACGTTTAATCCAGAACTAGTTTTATCTAATGTATTGTTTGTAAAATTAAAATAAACACTCGATACGACGGTTAAATACCAGTAGCCTGTTGTTAACACTGTTAGAGCTAGGTTTGAAATCAACTAGTTTTTAGACTGTATTTGTTAAATAAAACAATGTATTTAATTTGTCTTACGATCTTACTGCAAATTGAACTAATCCTAAAGAACAGTTACACGCAGCCTGATCTAATGTTATACTATTAAGATATAAATTAAAAGCTTATACTTACTATTCTAGTCCCCAGTCTTACTAAATCTAGTTAATTGTTTGTTATTTTATTCTAATTTCTAAAGAAAATAAAACTAAATAACATTCGAAAATCTACAATGTTATTAGTAGTTAGCTTTCTAACGCCCTCTATCTATCATACATTAAATATTTACTGTTGAATAAGAAAAATATTCCGTACTGCCTTTTTAAATCTCTTAATTTCAAATCGCAACACCAACTTTATCAAGTTTATATTTTAATTACAAAAGCTTCGTGCCTTTTTAAAGAAGTTGAGTTTTTGTTACTTCACTGAGCTATTAAAATAACAAGCACAAACTGATTTTATTCTGAAACTTGGTAACATCAAGAGCTATCTTAAAAATAACTGTTTTCTTAAACATTTTGTTAGCAAGATTATGTTTGTTTGTTTTGAATTTCGCACAAAGCTACTCGAGGGCTATCTGTGCTAGCCGTCCCTAATTTAGCAGTGTAAGACTAGAGGGAAGACAGCTAGTCATCACCACCCACCGCCAAGTCTTGGGCTATTATTTTACCAACGAATAGTGGGATTGACCGCTTTATAACGCTCCAAGGGCTGAAAGAGCGAGTACGTTTGGCCCAACGCGGATGCGAACCTGCGACCCTCAGATGACGAGTCGCACGCCTGAACACGCTTGGCCATGATGACTAGTAAGGTTATGAAGAAATGCCTGTGAAGAGAACAGTAGCGTTTGTTGCATATAAGTTATCTCTAACAATAATCATACTGTTTATGAGTTCCATAAGCTGGTAATTTGATAAAAGTGACAATTTTGCTGAAAATCATTTCAAATCTCAATTACATATTAAAAGTTGTTTTTTTAAAGCAAAATATTTTATTCCAACACTACAACAGTCGTATGTTGTTTACTAATTTACATATCGTGGCTATTGGTTCCACAGTACAGTATCTGACAGTTTGAATCAAAAACGTCTCAAACCCAACAAAGAAGACCATTCCAGTATCTACATCATGTCTAATGGAACTCTTAAGATAAAGACTTCATTATATTTTGTCCAGCAGAGAGAAAAAAAAAAAAAACGTTAGGTAACGTTATTGATTACATGCCAGGTATTAATAATACATCTTCGTGTGTTTTCCCTCTCGATACATTTAAAATTGAGCTCTAACGTGAAGGTTTAATTTCTTGGAGCACCTTTTGATGACACAGTAACCCAGTCGAAAACTTGTGTGGAACACCCGATGTTTTTGGTTTTATATGGTTCTGACATTAATCAACACAGATACAGATCTTACGCTTATGATAAGCAATTACAATGCAAACTACCTTGGAGCACCAGAGATATCACCAGAGAATGGATATTGAGGGGAACAGTTATATAACCATCACAGATCGTGTGGTCACTTCCAGTTGTGATCGTAGTGACGAATTAAGGAAAACAATAGTCCTGCGTGAACTTCAAATGGATGGACGAGGTAAAGTAAGTTAATATCTTTCTTTGTCTTGCATAGACGAATGGCTAGATCAGTGGTTCTCAACTTGTGACACACTACGACAATCTGAAAATTTTCGCGGCACACCTGGAAAGCCTTAACGATTTTTTGTAGGTACATGTTATAGGGCAAGTGTTAAAAGCCTTAGAACAAAAATCATGGTCAAAGCAAGGGATAATAATGTCATTGTGCATCACGTTTAGATACACGTAATACAGAAGAGTTGACTTAAAAAGCCTTAGAACGAAAATCACGGCCAGAGCAAGCGATATTAATGTCATCTTCCCATTGACAATACTATCGCTTGGTTTGGCCGTGAATGTCGTTTTAAGGCTTTTTAACGATTTTGTGGTATAGCAGAAAAATCAAAACTTGTTATTTTTACATATGTTTTCAATGTGACGCTTGTGTCTGCTTCCGAGAGCAAATCAAATTGAAGCGAGGCTCTAACGTAGACAAACAAGCTCGCATTTCATCATCGACTGTAAGAAGCCTCTCTCTCTTTCTGGCTTTAATTTCAGTCAATGCTGAAAATCCACTTTCGCAAAACCACGAAGATGTAAATGAAAGCAGAATTTCAACTGCTTTTGAACTGATTGCAGGATATAAATTTTTAATGGCGATCCAAAACTCATCCAAGCTCTTTTTGGGAAACAATGACTGATAAAATTTGTCGTTTCGTAAATCAATGAGCCGTTCTTCCTCCTCAGTTGTAAGATTTGTTGTCTCGTTGATTCCGAATGGAAAGGTCACCCAGTTATATTCGTCGACAGCAAGTGACGGGAAGTAATGTTTTAGTGCGGACTGTAGGTTGCTTAATGTGTTCAAAATTTGAGGGACAATTTTCTTCTTTGACGGACATTCGTTAACAGAAGGAAAACAATCAAGGACTCCTTTGAAGATCTTGTTCTTCCACAGCGTCACCTTTCATCGAAGGCCTTCAGTTTGGACGTTGCAGTAATAATGTTTTCAAATGGTCCTTGGAGACTTAAGTTCAGAGAATTTAATTTGTCAAACAAGTCGAAGAGAAGTTGTATCTTCAGCCACCAGATCTCATCATAAAAAAAATTCAAAACCTGCTTCCTCAACCTCCAAGAAAGAAATTACTTGAGTTTTCAGTTGGACAAGACGCTTTAAAACCTTTCCTTTCGAAAGCCATCGAACTTCAATGTGATACAATAGCTTTTTGTAGTCTGAATCCATCGCCTCACAGAGAGAGAGAAAGTCGAGATTAAAGTGGCCGAGACTTGATTAAATTCACCAATTAAATAACTTGATTCATAACAGACTGCAAATCTTTCGACAAAGGTTTGGAGGCGAACGCCTCTCTGTGAATCTTGCAGTGAACAATCCTAATGATTGGATTTTGTTGGCGCACGAGAGTGACGAATCCCTTCTTTTTTCCTTACATTGAAGGACAGCCATTGGTGCAAACGCTGACACAGTTATTCCAATGTAATTTGAAGAGCAAAATGTTTTCATTCATCAACTCGAAAATGTCTTGGCCTTTCGCTTTACTTTTTAAATCTTTGCAAAATAAATATTCGTTTACGATTTTTCCATCTTTTATGAATCGAACAAAAGCTAGAACTTTAGCTTTTCTACTAATGTCAGTAGATTCATCAACTTGAAGAGACCATAACAGAGAAAATTCATCTTCAGGCGCTTCGAAGTGTTCGCAAACTTGGTCCTTGAAATCCAACGATAAGTCTACAGTTCTGTGTGAAATTGTGTCATTGGACAGTGGAACTTTCTGAACCTTTTTGGCGGCATCCGTTCCAAGCATAGTTTCAACGATGATTGCTAACGCTGGCGCAATGACTGATTCGGCCTCCGTATGCGCGTTTTGCCAACAATTGAGTAACCTTATAACTTGCAATCAATCCTTTTTTCAGGCAGCTTCATGTAGTTCACAAGCTTCCTTAATAGTTCATGTTGTTGAGCCGCGAGATTCTCGAAGTATTCTTTTGGTTTATCCTTTACAGCTGAATGTTTTGTTTCCAAGTGTCTCTTCAGTTTGCTAGGAACAATCGCCTCTTTCGATAAAGCTGCATTACAGAGTAGGCAGAATAGTAATTGAGAATGTTCTGATTCCAAAGCGATAAAACCGTATTCGATGTATTCGTTTTTGTACTTTCGTTTGATTCCTTGCTTTTGATTCAACACATTCTCCTTTGCAGCACCAGACTTACTTAAGTATTTTTCCATGGATAAATGATAAAGCTAATTCATACACGATAAGCACGAAGTTCTGCAGTTGATATAAAATTCCTACCTACAGTGTAGTAGCTGTAGCTTACCGCAGAATGAGAACGTGTTCCAGAAAGCAGTTTGATTGTTTGATGCATCATTTATGACGTACGAAGCGCTTGTTGCGGCACAATTCAACTAAAGTAGAACCGTTGCAGTCGAGAATGAAATTTAAGTATGAACTTCTCAGTGCTCGAGTTCAATGAAAATCATCGAATGTTTTGGAAGGTTTCAGAGTGTCTCTATAGTAGCTTTTATTAACTGATGTGTTCGACTTGTAAAATCCCAAAAAAAGTTGAATGTGTTTCAAAAACACCGCGACACACCTGCCAATCTCTCGCGGCACACAGGTTAAGAATCACTGGACTAGATATATTGAAAAACACCTATTGGTTAACATTACTAGGCATGACTTGTGGATGTTGTAAAATGGAATTGTGTGATGAAAATAAGCTTGAAACAACTTTAAGCTCTTGTGAAGGAGTGTGTGAGCTCCATGTTGTTCTATATGATCTGTGTAATAAATCCATGAATTATGAGCTTTGATAGAGCCTACAATGAGAGATCTGAGAGATATTTATGTGAATGGCTTGCTTGTCTTTGGCTGCTCGTTTCAAACAATATTGAGAACTTGATAATGCTATTTTAGTACACTAACGATACAGGCTTGGAATTGAAACCAGGAAGGTGTGAGCTTAAACACGTGGAAGTCTCAAATTATTCTTTGAAGATAACATACTGGCCTCCACTTTCTAACAGACCCTCTGAAGATAACATACTGGTCCCCACTTTTTAACAAACACTCTCTGAAACTACCACACTAGTTCCTACTTTCTAACAAACCCTCTGAAGATAACATACTAGTCCCCACTATCTAACAAACTCTCTGAAGATAACACACTGACTTCCACTTTCTAATAAACCCTCTGAATATAACATACTGGCCCCCACATTCTAACAAACCCACTCAAGATAACATACTAGTCCCCGCTTTCTAACAAACTCTCTGAAAATAACATATTACTCTCCACTTTCTAACAAATCCTCTGAAGATAACATACTGGCTTTTACTTTGTAACAAATCCCCTAAAGATAACATACTGACCTCCGCTTTCTAACAAACTCTCTGAAGATGACATACCGGCTCCAACTTTATAACAAATAAAATGTTCGCAGGTTCACGTGGTGTCATGGTTTTTGTTCAATTTTCTTGGGTTGTCACACAACTAAATGTGTTGACTGATTGATACCACGTAAGGATGGTAAGTGCTTCTTATTTGTCTTTCGTAAAACAATGACCAAGTCAGGTGTGGTTGAAGTATACTACTAACCTAGGCGACCATGTCAATTCATTGGATATTTAAATCCTGGACACTGTAGCGTGACTAAAACAATTACATGAATCCACACGAATAGTGATAATTCTGCATTTAGCTGGACGTCTTTAACAACCAATCAGAAGTTTTGGATAAAGAAACTGAATGACCAAGCCGTAATTTGAGTGCTACTTATCATGGTATCACAGGCTTACAATATTTCGATAGCCTGCACTTGTGACACGATTACGTACCTTACCGTCGTTATGAACCAGTGAAATGTGATAGCCAAACTATGATGCAGCTAATAGTCCACAGAGTTCGAAGACATTAAATATTACAGGTTTTACATAGTGCATGGACTTGGAGACCTTAAAGTGTGTCGTAAAGTATCATCAACATGTAATGCCCCGAGGGAAACTGGCTGCATCAGGAAAGACTCAAACAGTGAGCGATATTTCAGCTCTGCGAAAGATCACCTTGGATACAGCTAGTGACATGACCAAAATTGAAAGAGGTTAATGGATATGTGTTGTTTATTATCGATTACTTCAAACAGGCTGCATTTTACCCATTTAGTGATTCATTATCATTAGCTGAACAGCGTATTTCATGCTTTCACGTGCTTAGAGAAATTCATATATACCAAGGAATTAGCTTCAACAAAACAGCTATTTGCATAGATGTATCTAATGTTGGAAGTGGCGAAGACACGCACTTCACCAAATAATTCACGACGTGATAGTTTGACTGGAATGGCTATGCAAACTGTCAAGCTAAGTTTGCTAACCCTAATGATGGCACATGGCATTCCAGAGAATGCAGGATCAACATAAAAAATTCAAAATAAATCCAACATCCACATCTGTTTCAGAAAGTAGACTTTTCTTAATCAGGTACAACTTCAGTAGCTTTGACACAAATACAGAACATTTAAATTATGAGAGATTAAATGGCTATAGGGCGTCTTGTAAAAGTCAGTTTTACTGCACCTTCCTTTTAGAAGTACATAGAAATTAAATATGGGCAAAGAGTTTTAGAAAAACATCAAATTGGCTTTGACGTGCCTTTTAATGAAAAACGTTGGTGTAACATAAGAACCAATAACTTGAATGTTTTCCATAGGAAATAATAAAAAATTAATGAAGACAAAATTGTGAGAAACTGATACATGTGGACATCAATGACAAAATCTGATTCTTAATAATTCTAATTTTATTGAAGATTAGTAACATTCAACATTCTTAGAAAAACACAAAGGTTTTAGTATTGAAATTTTTGATGGAGAAAGGAATGTTTGACCTGGCGTGGTCTGATGGTTATAGTTCTCGACTCACAATATGAGGGTCGTGGGCTCGAATTCCATCCCCAAACATATTAGACTCCTTCACTATTCATTGGTTAAAGAGTAGCCTAAGAGCTGGTAGCGGGTGATGTCGACTAGCTGCCTTACTTCTAGTCTATCACTTCAATATAGGGGACTGCTAGCGCTTATACCCTCCAGTATATTTACACGAAATTTTAAAGTAACAAATGAGTTTTCCTTTTTTAATTCCAAAATAAAGGTGCACATTTCATGATAATGACAGTGAAAATGTTAACCGCTTCGAACATTTTTTTCAAAAGGTGTAAATGAATTTTATGTGGACTTAACTGGATAATTAGAATTGAAAACAAAATACGAGAAAACTACAGGGTACTTTATTGTTTTAATGAAAAAAACGGATTTTTCGAAAACACCAAATTACCCATATTTTTTCTGTAAAAGAAAATTAGGCACTCAATATAGAGACAAATATATTAGAAAGGCAGAGGCTTTAGTTTTTGCAGCATTTGTGGAAAGCTCCCTAGTTTCTCTGTGGTAAGTCTGTAGGCTCAAGATGCTAAAATAATTCATTGTATTACTTTATAAAAATCATACACAGTTAATAGAAAAATTAGTTTTTAAGCTCATATATGACGCATTTATTCAATAAAAGAACAACAAAATTGAAGTTTGTTATAATATGTGTGTAAAGAGAGTGTAGTTTTTGTTCTACTCGGTGGACACAGTAGGCAGCCTGATTTGACTTTGCTATAAGAAAACACATTTTGTTTTGTTGTTGTCTCGAAGAAAATTAAGTTTGAAGGAAGACAAAATTTTCTAACATGTTTAGGCTTAACTTTAAGAATCTTTAATGAACTATTCCGATTTTTGAAAAGCTCAATAAAGGTGTATATTTTGCTCAGATGAACGTTAACTATTGAATAACAAAATTTGAGATAACGACCAAAATTAGCTATTTGGAATTTAAATTAAAAATGGATTTTTTTAAAAGCTCATATTTGTTACATCTGTTCATTTAAAGAAAGGCAAAATTTGCCGTAATTTTTATTAAAAAACTAATGAAGTGTGCATTTATGATCCAGATTAAAATTAAAATTAGAGAACGATTTTTTTTAAATGTCATCGCTTGAGCTTACGGAGTTTCAGTGAACTAATCGATTTTTTTGAAAAATAAAGTTATATATATTTTGCTCAGTTTCGTTTCATTTCCTCTGAATTTTGCGCAAAGTTACACGAGAGCAATCAGCTCTAGCCGACCCTAATTTAG
The DNA here is from genome assembly GCF_004210375.1 of Tachypleus tridentatus. Classification (NCBI taxonomy): domain Eukaryota; kingdom Metazoa; phylum Arthropoda; class Merostomata; order Xiphosura; family Limulidae; genus Tachypleus; species Tachypleus tridentatus. Next base: position 142,045,031 of record NC_134837.1, read on the forward strand.
CAGTGCAAGATTAGAGGGAAGGCAGCTAGTCAACACTACCCACTGCCATCTCTTGGGCAACGTTTTAACAACGAATAATGGGATTGACCGTCACGTTATAACACTCTCACGGCTGAAAGGACGAGCATGTTTAGATGAATAATTTGCTCAGAAGAAGATTTAAAATAATAATTCTTGAAAAAACAACCAAGACCTGATTATATGAAAAGTAAATGAAACATTGTTTTTTTGTATATAAAATCTAAATGGCTTTATTTTTCCTGTTGAAGAGATGAAAGAATGAAGATGGTCAGAAACCTAACAAACTCATCAAAGAAATTACATTCTCATTGTTCAAATATTTATGTTTTTGTCTACCACGAAAAACAAACCCAATCTATGAATTCTTAAGATTGTTAACACGCTTCAAATGTTCTTTTGTTTTGGCAAGAGGTTTAATCTTTTTTGAAAACTTAATTAAGTTCTAATGAAAAATCCATTATTTCATTTAAAGTCATGAATTTCTTTAAACCGAACTCCTTTTAGTACACGTAAGACTTCATCAGAAAGTTACCAAAACACAAGCTATTGTTAATTTTCTCGCAAGAAAAATGATCACCGACTAAACAACAGTTTAAAACCGTCCCTAATTTAGCAGTGTAATACTAGAGGGAAGGCAGATAGTCATCACCACTCACCACCAACTCTTGGGCTATTTTTTCACGAACAACTGAAAAGGCAAGCATGTTTGGTGCGACGAGGATTCGAACGTGCTACCCTCAAATTACTAGTCGAACTCCTTAACCCAACTGGCCACGCCGGGTCGTCCTGTTTAAGATCACGGATCTAGTTTTCTTTATAAAGTGTTGACACAAAATGCCGTGCCGGGTCGTCCTGTTTAAGATCACGGATCTAGTTTTCTTTATAAAGTGTTGACACAAAATGCCGTGCCGGGTCGTCCTGTTTAAGATCACGGATCTAGTTTTCTTTATAAAGTGTTGACACAAAATGCCATGCCGGGGCGTCCTGTTTAAGATCACGGATCTAGTTTTCTTCATAAAGTGTTGACACAAAATGCCATGCCGGGGCGTCCTGTTTAAGATCACGGATCTAGTTTTCTTTATAAAGTGTTGACACAAAATGCTATGCCGGGTCGTTCTGTTTAAGATCACGGATCTAGTTTTCTTCATAAAGTGTTGACACAAAATACCATGCCGGGGCGTCCTGTTTAAGATCACGGATCAAGTTTTCTTCATAAAGTGTTGACACAAAATGCCATGCCGGGTCGTCCTGTTTAAGATCACGGATCTAGTTTTCTTTATAAAGTGTTGACACAAAATGTCATGCCGGGGCGTCCTGTTTAAGATCACGGATCAAGTTTTCTTCATAAAGTGTTGACACAAAATGCCATGCCGGGTCGTCCTGTTTAAGATCACGGATCTAGTTTTCTTTATAAAGTGTTGACACAAAATGTCATGCCGGGTCGTCCTGTTTAAGATCACGGATCTAGTTTTCTTTATGAAGTGTTGACACAAAATGTGAGATGGCAATTTATATGATTGGTAAGTTTTATATATTTCTGGAACGACACCTGCTTTGAACGATTACTGAACTTGTGCTGTTAAACATGAATAATAAGTACGACAAACCATAGTGATATTGAACTCATAAATAACTTATTTACAGCTTTAGTTTTGAACTTCTGCTATCATAATAAGCTGGATAGTTATTCCTAACTCATAGTTATATTGAACTCATAAATAACTTATTTACAGCTTTAGTTTTGAACTTCTGCTATCATAATAAACTAGATAGTTATTCCTAACTCATAGTGATATTGAACTCATAAATAACTTATTTACAGCTTTAGTTTTGAACTTCTGCTATCATAATAAACTAGATAGTTATTCCTAACTCATAGTGATATTGAACTCATAAATAACTTATTTACAGCTTTAGTTTTGAACTTCTGCTATCATAATAAGCTGGATAGTTATTCCTAACTCATAGTGATATTGAACTCATAAATAACTTATTTACAGCTTTAGTTTTGAACTTCTGCTATCATAATAAGCTAGATAGTTATTCCTAACTCATAGTGATATTGAACTCATAAATAACTTATTTACAGCTTTAGTTTTGAACTTCTGCTATCATATTAAGCTGGATAATTATTCCTAACTCATAGTTATATTGAACTCATAAATAACTTATTTACAGCTTTAGTTTTGAACTTCTGCTATCGTAATAAGCTGGATAGTTATTCCTAACTCATAGTTATATTGAACTCATAAATAACTTATTTACAGCTTTAGTTTTGAACTTCTGCTATCATAATAAGCTGGATAGTTATTCCTAACTCATAGTTATATTGAACTCATAAATAACTTATTTACAGCTTTAGTTTTGAACTTCTGCTGTCATAATAAGCTGGATAGTTATTCTAACTCATAGTTATATTGAACTCATAAATAACTTATTTACAGCTTTAGTTTTGAACTTCTGCTGTCATAATAAGCTGGATAGTTATTCTAACTCATAGTTATATTGAACTCATAAATAACTTATTTACAGCTTTAGTTTTGAACTTCTGCTGTCATAATAAGCTGGATAGTTATTCTAACTCATAGTTATATTGAACTCATAAATAACTTATTTACAGCTTTAGTTTTGAACTTCTGCTGTCATAATAAGCTGGATAGTTATTCCTAACTCATAGTTATATTGAACTCATAAATAACTTATTTACAGCTTTAGTTTTGAACTTCTGCTGTCATAATAAGCTGGATAGTTATTCCTAACTCATAGTTATATTGAACTCATAAATAACTTATTTACAGCTTTAGTTTTGAACTTCTGCTGTCATAATAAGCTGGATAGTTATTCCTAACTCATAGTTATATTGAACTCATAAATAACTTATTTACAGCTTTAGTTTTGAACTTCTGCTGTCATAATAAGCTGGATAGTTATTCCTAACCCATAGTTATATTGAACTCATAAATAACTTATTTACAGCTTTAGTTTTGAACTTCTGCTATCATAATAAGCTGGATAGTTATTCCTAACTCATAGTTATATTGAACTCATAAATAACTTATTTACAGCTTTAGTTTTGAACTTCTGCTGTCATAATAAGCTGGATAGTTATTCCTAACTCATAGTTATATTGAACTCATAAATAACTTATTTACAGCTTTAGTTTTGAACTTCTGCTGTCATAATAAGCTGGATAGTTATTCCTAACTCATAGTTATATTGAACTCATAAATAACTTATTTACAGCTTTAGTTTTGAACTTCTGCTGTCATAATAAGCTGGATAGTTATTCCTAACTCATAGTTATATTGAACTCATAAATAACTTATTTACAGCTTTAGTTTTGAACTTCTGCTGTCATAATAAGCTGGATAGTTATTCCTAACTCATAGTTATATTGAACTCATAAATAACTTATTTACAGCTTTAGTTTTGAACTTCTGCTGTCATAATAAGCTGGATAGTTATTCCTAACTCATAGTTATATTGAACTCATAAATAACTTATTTACAGCTTTAGTTTTGAACTTCTGCTGTCATAATAAGCTGGATAGTTATTCCTAACTCATAGTTATATTGAACTCATAAATAACTTATTTACAGCTTTAGTTTTGAACTTCTGCTGTCATAATAAGCTGGATAGTTATTCCTAACCCATAGTTATATTGAACTCATAAATAACTTATTTACAGCTTTAGTTTTGAACTTCTGCTGTCATAATAAGCTGGATAGTTATTCCTAACTCATAGTTATATTGAACTCATAAATAACTTATTTACAGCTTTAGTTTTGAACTTCTGCTGTCATAATAAGCTGGATAGTTATTCCTAACTCATAGTTATATTGAACTCATAAATAACTTATTTACAGCTTTAGTTTTGAACTTCTGCTGTCATAATAAGCTGGATAGTTATTCCTAACCCATAGTTATATTGAACTCATAAATAACTTATTTACAGCTTTAGTTTTGAACTTCTGCTATCATAATAAGCTAGATAGTTATTCCTAACTCATAGTTATATTGAACTCATAAATAACTTATTTACAGCTTTAGTTTTGAACTTCTGCTATCATAATAAGCTGGATAGTTATTCCTAACTCATAGTTATATTGAACTCATAAATAACTTATTTACAGCTTTAGTTTTGAACTTCTGCTATCATAATAAGCTGGATAGTTATTCCTAACCCATAGTTATATTGAACTCATAAATAACTTATTTACAGCTTTAGTTTTGAACTTCTGCTATCATAATAAGCTAGATAGTTATTCCTAACTCATAGTTATATTGAACTCATAAATAACTTATTTACAGCTTTAGTTTTGAACTTCTGCTATCATAATAAGCTAGATAGTTATTCCTAACTCATAGTTATATTGAACTCATAAATAACTTATTTACAGCTTTAGTTTTGAACTTCTGCTATCATAATAAGCTAGATAGTTATTCCTAACTCATAGTTATATTGAACTCATAAATAACTTATTTACAGCTTTAGTTTTGAACTTCTGCTGTCATAATAAGCTAGATAATTATTCCTAACTCATAGTTATATTGAACTCATAAATAACTTATTTACAGCTTTAGTTTTGAACTTCTGCTATCATAATAAGCTGGATAATTATTCCTAACTCATAGTTATATTGAACTCATAAATAACTTATTTACAGCTTTAGTTTTGAACTTCTGCTATCATAATAAGCTGGATAATTATTCCTAACTCATAGTTATATTGAACTCATAAATAACTTATTTACAGCTTTAGTTTTGAACTTCTGCTATCATAATAAGCTGGATAGTTATTCCTAACTCATAGTTATATTGAACTCATAAATAACTTATTTACAGCTTTAGTTTTGAACTTCTGCTGTCATAATAAGCTAGATAGTTATTCCTAACTCATAGTTATATTGAACTCATAAATAACTTATTTACAGCTTTAGTTTTGAACTTCTGCTGTCATAATAAGCTGGATAGTTATTCCTAACTCATAGTTATATTGAACTCATAAATAACTTATTTACAGCTTTAATTTTGAACTTCTGCTATCATAATAAGCTAGATAATTATTCCTAACCCATAGTTATATTGAACTCATAAATAACTTATTTACAGCTTTAGTTTTGAACTTCTGCTATCATAATAAGCTAGATAATTATTCCTAACTCATAGTTATATTGAACTCATAAATAACTTATTTACAGCTTTAGTTTTGAACTTCTGCTATCATAATAAGCTGGATAATTATTCCTAACTCATAGTTATATTGAACTCATAAATAACTTATTTACAGCTTTAGTTTTGAACTTCTGCTATCATAATAAGCTGGATAGTTATTCCTAACTCATAGTTATATTGAACTCATAAATAACTTATTTACAGCTTTAGTTTTGAACTTCTGCTGTCATAATAAGCTAGATAGTTATTCCTAACTCATAGTTATATTGAACTCATAAATAACTTATTTACAGGTTTAGTTTTGAACTTCTGCTGTCATAATAAGCTGGATAGTTATTCCTAACTCATAGTTATATTGAACTCATAAATAACTTATTTACAGCTTTAGTTTTGAACTTCTGCTATCATAATAAGCTGGATAGTTATTCCTAACTCATAGTTATATTGAACTCATAAATAACTTATTTACAGCTTTAGTTTTGAACTTCTGCTGTCATAATAAGCTGGATAGTTATTCCTAACTCATAGTTATATTGAACTCATAAATAACTTATTTACAGCTTTAGTTTTGAACTTCTGCTGTCATAATAAGCTGGATAGTTATTCCTAACTCATAGTTATATTGAACTCATAAATAACTTATTTACAGCTTTAGTTTTGAACTTCTGCTATCATAATAAGCTGGATAGTTATTCCTAACTCATAGTTATATTGAACTCATAAATAACTTATTTACAGCTTTAGTTTTGAACTTCTGCTGTCATAATAAGCTGGATAGTTATTCCTAACTCATAGTTATATTGAACTCATAAATAACTTATTTACAGGTTTAGTTTTGAACTTCTGCTGTCATAATAAGCTGGATAGTTATTCCTAACTCATAGTTATATTGAACTCATAAATAACTTATTTACAGCTTTAGTTTTGAACTTCTGCTGTCATAATAAGCTAGATAGTTATTCCTAACTCATAGTTATATTGAACTCATAAATAACTTATTTACAGGTTTAGTTTTGAACTTCTGCTGTCATAATAAGCTGGATAGTTATTCCTAACTCATAGTTATATTGAACTCATAAATAACTTATTTACAGCTTTAGTTTTGAACTTCTGCTGTCATAATAAGCTGGATAGTTATTCCTAACTCATAGTTATATTGAACTCATAAATAACTTATTTACAGCTTTAGTTTTGAACTTCTGCTGTCATAATAAGCTGGATAGTTATTCCTAACTCATAGTTATATTGAACTCATAAATAACTTATTTACAGCTTTAGTTTTGAACTTCTGCTGTCATAATAAGCTGGATAGTTATTCTAACTCATAGTTATATTGAACTCATAAATAACTTATTTACAGCTTTAGTTTTGAACTTCTGCTGTCATAATAAGCTGGATAGTTATTCCTAACCCATAGTTATATTGAACTCATAAATAACTTATTTACAGCTTTAGTTTTGAACTTCTGCTATCATAATAAGCTGGATAGTTATTCCTAACTCATAGTTATATTGAACTCATAAATAACTTATTTACAGCTTTAGTTTTGAACTTCTGCTGTCATAATAAGCTGGATAGTTATTCCTAACTCATAGTTATATTGAACTCATAAATAACTTATTTACAGCTTTAGTTTTGAACTTCTGCTGTCATAATAAGCTGGATAGTTATTCCTAACTCATAGTTATATTGAACTCATAAATAACTTATTTACAGCTTTAGTTTTGAACTTCTGCTGTCATAATAAGCTGGATAGTTATTCCTAACTCATAGTTATATTGAACTCATAAATAACTTATTTACAGCTTTAGTTTTGAACTTCTGCTGTCATAATAAGCTGGATAGTTATTCCTAACTCATAGTTATATTGAACTCATAAATAACTTATTTACAGCTTTAGTTTTGAACTTCTGCTGTCATAATAAGCTGGATAGTTATTCCTAACTCATAGTTATATTGAACTCATAAATAACTTATTTACAGCTTTAGTTTTGAACTTCTGCTGTCATAATAAGCTGGATAGTTATTCCTAACTCATAGTTATATTGAACTCATAAATAACTTATTTACAGCTTTAGTTTTGAACTTCTGCTGTCATAATAAGCTGGATAGTTATTCCTAACTCATAGTTATATTGAACTCATAAATAACTTATTTACAGCTTTAGTTTTGAACTTCTGCTGTCATAATAAGCTGGATAGTTATTCCTAACTCATAGTTATATTGAACTCATAAATAACTTATTTACAGCTTTAGTTTTGAACTTCTGCTGTCATAATAAGCTGGATAGTTATTCCTAACTCATAGTTATATTGAACTCATAAATAACTTATTTACAGCTTTAGTTTTGAACTTCTGCTGTCATAATAAGCTGGATAGTTATTCCTAACTCATAGTTATATTGAACTCATAAATAACTTATTTACAGCTTTAGTTTTGAACTTCTGCTATCATAATAAGCTGGATAGTTATTCCTAACTCATAGTTATATTGAACTCATAAATAACTTATTTACAGCTTTAGTTTTGAACTTCTGCTATCATAATAAGCTAGATAGTTATTCCTAACTCATAGTTATATTGAACTCATAAATAACTTATTTACAGCTTTAGTTTTGAACTTCTGCTATCATAATAAGCTGGATAGTTATTCCTAACCCATAGTTATATTGAACTCATAAATAACTTATTTACAGCTTTAGTTTTGAACTTCTGCTATCATAATAAGCTAGATAGTTATTCCTAACTCATAGTTATATTGAACTCATAAATAACTTATTTACAGCTTTAGTTTTGAACTTCTGCTATCATAATAAGCTAGATAGTTATTCCTAACTCATAGTTATATTGAACTCATAAATAACTTATTTACAGCTTTAGTTTTGAACTTCTGCTATCATAATAAGCTAGATAGTTATTCCTAACTCATAGTTATATTGAACTCATAAATAACTTATTTACAGCTTTAGTTTTGAACTTCTGCTGTCATAATAAGCTAGATAATTATTCCTAACTCATAGTTATATTGAACTCATAAATAACTTATTTACAGCTTTAGTTTTGAACTTCTGCTATCATAATAAGCTGGATAATTATTCCTAACTCATAGTTATATTGAACTCATAAATAACTTATTTACAGCTTTAGTTTTGAACTTCTGCTATCATAATAAGCTGGATAATTATTCCTAACTCATAGTTATATTGAACTCATAAATAACTTATTTACAGCTTTAGTTTTGAACTTCTGCTATCATAATAAGCTGGATAGTTATTCCTAACTCATAGTTATATTGAACTCATAAATAACTTATTTACAGCTTTAGTTTTGAACTTCTGCTGTCATAATAAGCTAGATAGTTATTCCTAACTCATAGTTATATTGAACTCATAAATAACTTATTTACAGGTTTAGTTTTGAACTTCTGCTGTCATAATAAGCTGGATAGTTATTCCTAACTCATAGTTATATTGAACTCATAAATAACTTATTTACAGCTTTAGTTTTGAACTTCTGCTGTCATAATAAGCTAGATAGTTATTCCTAACTCATAGTTATATTGAACTCATAAATAACTTATTTACAGGTTTAGTTTTGAACTTCTGCTGTCATAATAAGCTGGATAGTTATTCCTAACTCATAGTTATATTGAACTCATAAATAACTTATTTACAGCTTTAGTTTTGAACTTCTGCTGTCATAATAAGCTGGATAGTTATTCCTAACTCATAGTTATATTGAACTCATAAATAACTTATTTACAGCTTTAGTTTTGAACTTCTGCTGTCATAATAAGCTGGATAGTTATTCCTAACTCATAGTTATATTGAACTCATAAATAACTTATTTACAGCTTTAGTTTTGAACTTCTGCTATCATAATAAGCTGGATAGTTATTCCTAACTCATAGTTATATTGAACTCATAAATAACTTATTTACAGCTTTAGTTTTGAACTTCTGCTATCATAATAAGCTGGATAATTATTCCTAACTCATAGTTATATTGAACTCATAAATAACTTATTTACAGCTTTAGTTTTGAACTTCTGCTATCATAATAAGCTGGATAATTATTCCTAACTCATAGTTATATTGAACTCATAAATAACTTATTTACAGCTTTAGTTTTGAACTTCTGCTGTCATAATAAGCTGGATAATTATTCCTAACTCATAGTTATATTGAACTCATAAATAACTTATTTACAGCTTTAGTTTTGAACTTCTGCTATCATAATAAGCTGGATAATTATTCCTAACTCATAGTTATATTGAACTCATAAATAACTTATTTACAGCTTTAGTTTTGAACTTCTGCTGTCATAATAAGCTAGATAGTTATTCCTAACTCATAGTTATATTGAACTCATAAATAACTTATTTACAGCTTTAGTTTTGAACTTCTGCTGTCATAATAAGCTGGATAGTTATTCCTAACTCATAGTTATATTGAACTCATAAATAACTTATTTACAGCTTTAGTTTTGAACTTCTGCTATCATAATAAGCTGGATAGTTATTCCTAACTCATAGTTATATTGAACTCATAAATAACTTATTTACAGCTTTAGTTTTGAACTTCTGCTATCATAATAAGCTGGATAATTATTCCTAACTCATAGTTATATTGAACTCATAAATAACTTATTTACAGCTTTAGTTTTGAACTTCTGCTATCATAATAAGCTGGATAATTATTCCTAACTCATAGTTATATTGAACTCATAAATAACTTATTTACAGCTTTAGTTTTGAACTTCTGCTATCATAATAAGCTGGATAATTATTCCTAACTCATAGTTATATTGAACTCATAAATAACTTATTTACAGCTTTAGTTTTGAACTTCTGCTGTCATAATAAGCTAGATAGTTATTCCTAACTCATAGTTATATTGAACTCATAAATAACTTATTTACAGCTTTAGTTTTGAACTTCTGCTATCATAATAAGCTGGATAGTTATTCCTAACTCATAGTTATATTGAACTCATAAATAACTTATTTACAGCTTTAGTTTTGAACTTCTGCTATCATAATAAGCTGGATAATTATTCCTAACTCATAGTTATATTGAACTCATAAATAACTTATTTACAGCTTTAGTTTTGAACTTCTGCTATCATAATAAGCTGGATAATTATTCCTAACTCATAGTTATATTGAACTCATAAATAACTTATTTACAGCTTTAGTTTTGAACTTCTGCTGTCATAATAAGCTAGATAGTTATTCCTAACTCATAGTTATATTGAACTCATAAATAACTTATTTACAGCTTTAGTTTTGAACTTCTGCTATCATAATAAGCTGGATAGTTATTCCTAACTCATAGTTATATTGAACTCATAAATAACTTATTTACAGCTTTAGTTTTGAACTTCTGCTATCATAATAAGCTGGATAATTATTCCTAACTCATAGTTATATTGAACTCATAAATAACTTATTTACAGCTTTAGTTTTGAACTTCTGCTATCATAATAAGCTGGATAATTATTCCTAACTCATAGTTATATTGAACTCATAAATAACTTATTTACAGCTTTAGTTTTGAACTTCTGCTATCATAATAAGCTGGATAATTATTCCTAACTCATAGTTATATTGAACTCATAAATAACTTATTTACAGCTTTAGTTTTGAACTTCTGCTGTCATAATAAGCTAGATAGTTATTCCTAACTCATAGTTATATTGAACTCATAAATAACTTATTTACAGCTTTAGTTTTGAACTTCTGCTATCATAATAAGCTGGATAGTTATTCCTAACTCATAGTTATATTGAACTCATAAATAACTTATTTACAGCTTTAGTTTTGAACTTCTGCTATCATAATAAGCTGGATAATTATTCCTAACTCATAGTTATATTGAACTCATAAATAACTTATTTACAGCTTTAGTTTTGAACTTCTGCTATCATAATAAGCTGGATAATTATTCCTAACTCATAGTTATATTGAACTCATAAATAACTTATTTACAGCTTTAGTTTTGAACTTCTGCTGTCATAATAAGCTGGATAGTTATTCCTAACTCATAGTTATATTGAACTCATAAATAACTTATTTACAGCTTTAGTTTTGAACTTCTGCTATCATAATAAGCTGGATAGTTATTCCTAACTCATAGTTATATTGAACTCATAAATAACTTATTTACAGCTTTAGTTTTGAACTTCTGCTATCATAATAAGCTGGATAATTATTCCTAACTCATAGTTATATTGAACTCATAAATAACTTATTTACAGCTTTAGTTTTGAACTTCTGCTATCATAATAAGCTGGATAATTATTCCTAACTCATAGTTATATTGAACTCATAAATAACTTATTTACAGCTTTAGTTTTGAACTTCTGCTATCATAATAAGCTGGATAATTATTCCTAACTCATAGTTATATTGAACTCATAAATAACTTATTTACAGCTTTAGTTTTGAACTTCTGCTGTCATAATAAGCTAGATAGTTATTCCTAACTCATAGTTATATTGAACTCATAAATAACTTATTTACAGCTTTAGTTTTGAACTTCTGCTATCATAATAAGCTGGATAATTATTCCTAACCCATAGTTATATTGAACTCATAAATAACTTATTTACAGCTTTAGTTTTGAACTTCTGCTATCATAATAAGCTGGATAATTATTCCTAACTCATAGTTATATTGAACTCATAAATAACTTATTTACAGCTTTAGTTTTGAACTTCTGCTATCATAATAAGCTGGATAGTTATTCCTAACTCATAGTTATATTGAACTCATAAATAACTTATTTACAGCTTTAGTTTTGAACTTCTGCTATCATAATAAGCTGGATAATTATTCCTAACTCATAGTTATATTGAACTCATAAATAACTTATTTACAGCTTTAGTTTTGAACTTCTGCTGTCATAATAAGCTGGATAGTTATTCCTAACTCATAGTTATATTGAACTCATAAATAACTTATTTACAGCTTTAGTTTTGAACTTCTGCTATCATAATAAGCTGGATAGTTATTCCTAACTCATAGTTATATTGAACTCATAAATAACTTATTTACAGCTTTAGTTTTGAACTTCTGCTATCATAATAAGCTGGATAATTATTCCTAACTCATAGTTATATTGAACTCATAAATAACTTATTTACAGCTTTAGTTTTGAACTTCTGCTATCATAATAAGCTGGATAATTATTCCTAACTCATAGTTATATTGAACTCATAAATAACTTATTTACAGCTTTAGTTTTGAACTTCTGCTATCATAATAAGCTGGATAATTATTCCTAACTCATAGTTATATTGAACTCATAAATAACTTATTTACAGCTTTAGTTTTGAACTTCTGCTGTCATAATAAGCTGGATAGTTATTCCTAACTCATAGTTATATTGAACTCATAAATAACTTATTTACAGCTTTAGTTTTGAACTTCTGCTATCATAATAAGCTGGATAATTATTCCTAACCCATAGTTATATTGAACTCATAAATAACTTATTTACAGCTTTAGTTTTGAACTTCTGCTATCATAATAAGCTGGATAATTATTCCTAACTCATAGTTATATTGAACTCATAAATAACTTATTTACAGCTTTAGTTTTGAACTTCTGCTATCATAATAAGCTGGATAGTTATTCCTAACTCATAGTTATATTGAACTCATAAATAACTTATTTACAGCTTTAGTTTTGAACTTCTGCTATCATAATAAGCTGGATAGTTATTCCTAACTCATAGTTATATTGAACTCATAAATAACTTATTTACAGCTTTAGTTTTGAACTTCTGCTGTCATAATAAGCTGGATAATTATTCCTAACTCATAGTTATATTGAACTCATAAATAACTTATTTACAGCTTTAGTTTTGAACTTCTGCTGTCATAATAAGCTGGATAGTTATTCCTAACTCATAGTTATATTGAACTCATAAATAACTTATTTACAGCTTTAGTTTTGAACTTCTGCTGTCATAATAAGCTGGATAGTTATTCCTAACTCATAGTTATATTGAACTCATAAATAACTTATTTACAGCTTTAGTTTTGAACTTCTGCTATCATAATAAGCTGGATAATTATTCCTAACTCATAGTTATATTGAACTCATAAATAACTTATTTACAGCTTTAGTTTTGAACTTCTGCTGTCATAATAAGCTGGATAGTTATTCCTAACTCATAGTTATATTGAACTCATAAATAACTTATTTACAGCTTTAGTTTTGAACTTCTGCTGTCATAATAAGCTGGATAGTTATTCCTAACTCATAGTGATATTGAACTCATAAATAACTTATTTACAGCTTTAGTTTTGAACTTCTGCTATCATAATAAGCTGGATAGTTATTCCTAACTCATAGTGATATTGAACTCATAAATAACTTATTTACAGCTTTAGTTTTGAACTTCTGCTGTCATAATAAGCTAGATAGTTATTCCTAACTCATAGTTATATTGAACTCATAAATAACTTATTTACAGCTTTAGTTTTGAACTTCTGCTATCATAATAAGCTGGATAATTATTCCTAACCCATAGTTATATTGAACTCATAAATAACTTATTTACAGCTTTAGTTTTGAACTTCTGCTATCATAATAAGCTGGATAATTATTCCTAACTCATAGTTATATTGAACTCATAAATAACTTATTTACAGCTTTAGTTTTGAACTTCTGCTATCATAATAAGCTGGATAGTTATTCCTAACTCATAGTTATATTGAACTCATAAATAACTTATTTACAGCTTTAGTTTTGAACTTCTGCTATCATAATAAGCTGGATAATTATTCCTAACTCATAGTTATATTGAACTCATAAATAACTTATTTACAGCTTTAGTTTTGAACTTCTGCTATCATAATAAGCTGGATAGTTATTCCTAACTCATAGTTATATTGAACTCATAAATAACTTATTTACAGCTTTAGTTTTGAACTTCTGCTATCATAATAAGCTGGATAATTATTCCTAACTCATAGTTATATTGAACTCATAAATAACTTATTTACAGCTTTAGTTTTGAACTTCTGCTATCATAATAAGCTGGATAGTTATTCCTAACTCATAGTTATATTGAACTCATAAATAACTTATTTACAGCTTTAGTTTTGAACTTCTGCTATCATAATAAGCTGGATAATTATTCCTAACTCATAGTTATATTGAACTCATAAATAACTTATTTACAGCTTTAGTTTTGAACTTCTGCTATCATAATAAGCTGGATAGTTATTCCTAACTCATAGTTATATTGAACTCATAAATAACTTATTTACAGCTTTAGTTTTGAACTTCTGCTATCATAATAAGCTGGATAGTTATTCCTAACTCATAGTTATATTGAACTCATAAATAACTTATTTACAGCTTTAGTTTTGAACTTCTGCTATCATAATAAGCTGGATAGTTATTCCTAACTCATAGTTATATTGAACTCATAAATAACTTATTTACAGCTTTAGTTTTGAACTTCTGCTATCATAATAAGCTGGATAATTATTCCTAACTCATAGTTATATTGAACTCATAAATAACTTATTTACAGCTTTAGTTTTGAACTTCTGCTATCATAATAAGCTGGATAATTATTCCTAACTCATAGTTATATTGAACTCATAAATAACTTATTTACAGCTTTAGTTTTGAACTTCTGCTATCATAATAAGCTGGATAATTATTCCTAACTCATAGTTATATTGAACTCATAAATAACTTATTTACAGCTTTAGTTTTGAACTTCTGCTATCATAATAAGCTGGATAATTATTCCTAACTCATAGTTATATTGAACTCATAAATAACTTATTTACAGCTTTAGTTTTGAACTTCTGCTATCATAATAAGCTGGATAATTATTCCTAACTCATAGTTATATTGAACTCATAAATAACTTATTTACAGCTTTAGTTTTGAACTTCTGCTATCATAATAAGCTGGATAATTATTCCTAACTCATAGTTATATTGAACTCATAAATAACTTATTTACAGCTTTAGTTTTGAACTTCTGCTGTCATAATAAGCTGGATAGTTATTCCTAACTCATAGTTATATTGAACTCATAAATAACTTATTTACAGCTTTAGTTTTGAACTTCTGCTATCATAATAAGCTGGATAGTTATTCCTAACTCATAGTTATATTGAACTCATAAATAACTTATTTACAGCTTTAGTTTTGAACTTCTGCTATCATAATAAGCTGGATAGTTATTCCTAACTCATAGTTATATTGAACTCATAAATAACTTATTTACAGCTTTAGTTTTGAACTTCTGCTATCATAATAAGCTGGATAGTTATTCCTAACTCATAGTTATATTGAACTCATAAATAACTTATTTACAGCTTTAGTTTTGAACTTCTGCTATCATAATAAGCTGGATAATTATTCCTAACTCATAGTTATATTGAACTCATAAATAACTTATTTACAGCTTTAGTTTTGAACTTCTGCTATCATAATAAGCTGGATAGTTATTCCTAACTCATAGTTATATTGAACTCATAAATAACTTATTTACAGCTTTAGTTTTGAACTTCTGCTATCATAATAAGCTGGATAGTTATTCCTAACTCATAGTTATATTGAACTCATAAATAACTTATTTACAGCTTTAGTTTTGAACTTCTGCTATCATAATAAGCTGGATAGTTATTCCTAACTCATAGTTATATTGAACTCATAAATAACTTATTTACAGCTTTAGTTTTGAACTTCTGCTATCATAATAAGCTGGATAATTATTCCTAACTCATAGTTATATTGAACTCATAAATAACTTATTTACAGCTTTAGTTTTGAACTTCTGCTATCATAATAAGCTGGATAGTTATTCCTAACTCATAGTTATATTGAACTCATAAATAACTTATTTACAGCTTTAGTTTTGAACTTCTGCTATCATAATAAGCTGGATAATTATTCCTAACTCATAGTTATATTGAACTCATAAATAACTTATTTACAGCTTTAGTTTTGAACTTCTGCTGTCATAATAAGCTGGATAGTTATTCCTAACTCATAGTTATATTGAACTCATAAATAACTTATTTACAGCTTTAGTTTTGAACTTCTGCTATCATAATAAGCTGGATAGTTATTCCTAACTCATAGTTATATTGAACTCATAAATAACTTATTTACAGCTTTAGTTTTGAACTTCTGCTGTCATAATAAGCTGGATAGTTATTCCTAACTCATAGTTATATTGAACTCATAAATAACTTATTTACAGCTTTAGTTTTGAACTTCTGCTATCATAATAAGCTGGATAGTTATTCCTAACTCATAGTTATATTGAACTCATAAATAACTTATTTACAGCTTTAGTTTTGAACTTCTGCTGTCATAATAAGCTGGATAGTTATTCCTAACTCATAGTTATATTGAACTCATAAATAACTTATTTACAGCTTTAGTTTTGAACTTCTGCTATCATAATAAGCTGGATAGTTATTCCTAACTCATAGTTATATTGAACTCATAAATAACTTATTTACAGCTTTAGTTTTGAACTTCTGCTGTCATAATAAGCTGGATAGTTATTCCTAACTTAGAAGAGGAGATACGATTTGGTTTAGTTTGAATTAAGCACAATGGGCTCTCTGGGCCTACCCACTACGATGGGCTCTCTGGGCCTACCCACTACGATGGGCTCTCTGGGCCTACCCACTACGATGGGCTCTCTGGGCCTACCCACTACGATGGGCTCTCTGGGCCTACCCACTACGATGGGCTCTCTGTGGCCTACCCACTACGAGTATCGAACCCGGATGTTAGCCGTGTGAGTCCGCAGACATGGCGCTGTGCCACTCGGGGAAGAGGATATACGAAATGGCTACATAAATGGTGTTAGTATAATAACTTTCAAATGCATTTACAACTTATAATATTGTATAGATTATGAACAATTAACAACAGTCCACATTATTATTGTTATTGCATAGTCAACATGCACGTTGTTGATAGAATGTTATACTTTATTATTTATTTAATGCTACTGGTATTAACATTCTTGGTTCAGGTGTTTAAATGATTTTGTTTTTATTGTTTTTCATGATTTTATGTTGTTGTTTTTTATTATGAGGACTATTTTGTATTGTTAGATTAGTATATGGAGTTAGGACTAATCTAAATCTTCTAAATTTGGCGAACCTAGTGAGATATTATTGGAATTACTACCTGAAGTGTTGCTAACAGTGATGTACTCAACTGATGAAACAACGTTTATATATAATATAACGAAAACATGATACTGCATTATTCTCGTGTATCAGTATTAATTCATCTGAATAATTTCACCGCCTTCTTGTGATTTAACAGTTGCTTTAAATGTGTCTGTCTAAATACGAAACATTTATTTATGTCACGTAAATATGTAATTAATTAACAGCAAAACTGATTCAGTTGTATAATCTCAGCTTATAATCTGTTCAACAGTTAATTCAACTTATAAAAGGTCAGAGTTAGAAGGAAATCTCACGCACACGCTGATTCTCAATCGAGTGAATTTGAAACATGATTGTGTTTGAAACCGGTTAGCGTTAGTTAGTTAAGTTAGTTTTAAAACAGCGGCTAACTGTGTCAGCTTCCGGGGTGATACGTGTAAACACTTGTATAAAGATTTATTTTAGTGTTAATGAAATGATTAGGGAATGAAGTTTTGATAATCTTGTTTTCCTTAGGTTCTTCTGTTCGTGTTAGGCATGTTTTGGAAAGCATTGCGAATAACGGTTTTTGTCGTTGTTAGCATTACATTAGCCATGAATCCATTATTTGTTTTTAAATTTCGCGCAAAGTTACACTGAGGTTATCTGCGCTAGCCGTTCCTAATTTAGCAGTGTAAAACCAGAGAGAAGACAGCTAGTCATCGCTCGCCTCACCGCCAACTCTTGAACTACTCTTTTACTAACTAATAGTGGGATTGACTGAAACTTATAACGTCCCTACAGCTGAAATGACGAGAATGTTTAGTGTGAAGGAGATTCGAGCCCGCGACCTTCAGATTACGAGTCGAGCGTCCTAACCATGTGACCCCTGGCCACTGAATTTCTGATGCCCCATGAGCAACATTAATAGCAATAATAATAATAACATTAATAGTAATAATAACAAAATTAGAGCCACATGTCCTAATTAAAATGATTTATTTGTATCTGTCTATAACGCTATAAACTTAAGTTTTGAAACTCGATAGTAGTGGAACACGTATAACCCATTGTGTAACTTTGTGCTTAATAATAAATAAAATCAAAGTCATTCATGTATAGCTGCATCATTTATTCAATAACCGAGTTAATTAAAGCACCATTTTAGCAAAACAAAACGTGAAACTACGTCGAAAATAAAAGTTATACATAAGGTGTGTATTCTAAACTTACTAGTTACTCCGAATTTATTTGAAACCACCAGGTCTAGAACTTACAGATAATACAGATGTGATTATTTTTTTCGGTTACGATATTTCCACTGTGTTACTCGAGAGTTACGAACAGAGAAATTGGAGGAAAATCCGATACTCAACATCACTCATCGCTAACTGTTGGATTGCTCTTGTGAGACAGAAAAGTTAGATATGACCACCACTCTTATAACGCACAGCCGAGAGCAAAACGCAGTTTTGTTTCTTGTTTGGTTGGTAATAACAGGAGTCGAACCCTTAACTATCACATACACAATCCGACTTGCTAACCATTGAAACACTCAGCCAATACAATTGTGAAATAAAATACATGAAACAAAACAGATCAGTATAGATATATTTTCTTAATAACGGCTGACAAGGAAACAAGAAAATTGCAAACACACACAAAAGAAATGAACAATAGTAATAGCCTATAAAAGGTTAAGGATATAACAGCTTAGTTAACATATATTATGGGAAACCTTTCATGAGTGACAACTAATCACGCATCGAGTCGAGCGCCCTCTCTGGTCAGTATTTTGAAATTTGAGATGGTAGCTTGTAGCTTCAATGTGATTGCCATAAGACAATATAAATTAAACGTCTAACGGAACAGCGAGAAAAGATTTTTCTTATTCTACTAATTAGCCTTGTGTTGATAACAATATGAAAGTGCAGAGATTTTGTTAAAATGTCTGGATTTGTAAAATTAGATAAAGTCCAAGTTACACACTTCAAGAAAATCCCACCTTACCAGACTCAGTGCGTTAGACGCCAGACAATATTGATTCAAGAAGGTTTGTTTGTTACGTAGAGCTACACGAGGGCTGCGCTATACGTCTCTAACTTTCTAACTTTGAAATAATAGGCTAGCCGCTAGAAGAACCACAGTTTGTTTGTTTTTGAATTTCGCGCAAAGCTACATAAGGGCTATCTACGCTAACCGTCTATAATTTAGCAGTGTAAGACTAAAGGAAATGCAGCTTGTCATCACCACCCACCGCCAACTCTTGAGCTACTCTTTTAGCTACCAACGAATAGTGGGATTCACCGTAACTTATAACGCCCCCACAGCTGAAAGAACTAACGTTTTTGATGAAAGGTATCGGTCTCGAGATCTGCAGATTGCGAGCCCTTCTTGAAGATAAAATGTTTTGTTAGAGAATATTAATGATTTAATTGAAAATCGACCTTGATGTGTTGCTCCATCTGAATTGAAAAAATTACCTAACCTGAAAAGTTGTAACAAAGTTTTCTACCTGGATATTTGCCTTTGTTAACATATTGGAAGTCTTGGATTTCATATATTTTTTGAAATTAATAAGTTGTCTTTTAATAAGTTATAAAATTGTTCAAGAGGGACTTTGTACCTAAACCCTGTTACAAAGTTTTGAGACATCAAAATCACAATGACTGCAACAGACGGATAATAAAGTATTCAACTTAATTATTTAAAAAACCTAAGATCAATATTGACTTTAGAATTCTTGTATGTAATCTTCATGTGTATCTAAATAAAACGTCTGGTTCCTCTACTACGAAAAAAATGTTTTACTTTAATCCCAACGTACTTAAATAGAGCTGTTGATCGTGTGATGTTGAAGGATGGCACTAGTTACCCAATAAATATCAGATAAGCAAACTGACAGTAGCAACAGATTCGCCCAGAACTACTGAGAATCGTCTTGAGAAATTACTGACTGACTAATTTCTTTTTAAGAGTAGAAAAGAGGCTAGACGATTGTATTTGTCAAACAATTAACCCTTAAACAGTGTGAATGTTGTAGGCATCATCATCAATTGATTATGGCCGCTGTTTAAGGGTTAAAATTCTTGATTGAGAAAACTCACAGTAGTAAAACAGTTCGTGCCCTCTCACAGACAATAAGTCATTCTTTTCTCATCTTGGTGTTTCTAAGCCTTGTTACTTCTTCTCTCTGGGGATCGGATGCTCCCCCCAAAAAAAGAAAAAAAAAAGAATCAGGTTCTGTTGGTAGGTCGACTGGTGAATAACTAACAAAAACACGTGTTGGAATCTAGAATGTTAACTTGTCTTTTTTGTCCAGTGAATGTCATCACCTCGCGAGTGCTGTTCTCTAATAGGATAAGTCGTATGTTACTTTCAGTCAACATCATAATCGACCAGCCAAGGATATAATATCGCTTACTACAGCACAAAAGAAATAGTAACTGGAAAAAAGGACAAAATTAACGGCTTTTAAACCACGTGCTACCACCATGACAATAAACAATAAATAATTTTGAAGCTGTCTATCTTCGTAAAGAAGGTATAAAACTCGTGATTAAGTCACAATGGTATTTCTCTTACTGCTTCATGCTTCATTTAGATTTTATAACATTAAACTTCACTTATACTTCTTTATTTTCTTCCCAAACTTGTTTTTTCAAATGATTAAGATTTATTTCGCTGTCTTATGAGGTCAGACGTTGTCAAAATGCTGACTGTGGATTTGAAAGTCTATGACTCAAGTTTCCATCGCATGAAAAATTACGCTCCTCACTTTGCGGCCGTCGGTTCATTACAATCAAATTCTACTATTCTATTAGAGTAACCCCAGAGCTTCCAATAGGAGTTGTTGACTGGCTGCCTTCTTTCTAATCTAATACTTCAAAATTGTGGACGACTAGTAAAGACTCTCTTGGGTACGAAAATTTCGTAACAAACAAAACTACTCAAGTACGATGCTCGAGATTCAACGGTGAATAGCGCGACATCTATCGAAGATGATCATAAACATAGAAACGATTATTTCCTAAATGTGGCATGTGTAATATCTTGTATGAATTTAAGACATAAACAAAATCTGTCTAGAAGTAGATAGTCATTAGGTTTTTAGGTATTTTACCACCTATTAATATAATTTATAATTAAACTTTATAACGTTCAAATATTTGATGCTGTTATTTTTATTTTATTATTATTATTTTTTACGTTAAAATAAATACCTCTCTATATATATATGTTTCCAGCAAAAACTTGCAAATTAATATATTTTAATGTAGAGCCTCGTTATTAGGGCGGTCGACTCGCAATTTGCCAGTAGCGACCTCAAATCTCCGTCCCACCAAAAGATTTCGCCCTTTCAGCTGTGGGACCGTCATAATATGTCGGTTATGCTGATAACTAGCTGCCTCCCCGCTTGTCTTTCTCTAATTAATTACATTCAGCTAGCGCCCGTAGTATTAGTGTACGTTATGTAGTTTTTCCACCATCCATACTTTTACACCCAAATTTTTTATTTGTATTTTTCTTCCATCCTCAACAGCGCATTTTGTTTACTTGTCTCTTCAAACCATCACATTACATAATAAATTTAATCAATTCTATAAAATTATACTTCGGTTATTTTTATAAACATTATCATGCTCAAAACAATTATACTATTATATTTTAAGATTTTCATTTTCGAAATAGGATAAATTTATCATTAATATATATTTATATATATATCTACATTTTGTCCAGCAGTGGAACAGCGGTAAGTTTTAAACTTTCAACACTAAATCTGAGGCTCGACTCTCCGCGACCGACAGCGCAGATAGCTCTAAAAACGAACAAACAAATATAGCACTTGCTTAAATTTCAGAAAAACAATTTCAGAAATTTTAGAATCTGTTTAAAATTGTAGAGATATAAACGCTTTGAAACAAAAAAAAATGCAGTAACGGAATATTTATCACTGTAACGTGTCTCCCTCTCTTAGTCAATTTTGAAAGCATTCAAATTAGAATGAAATTATTTACTCTTATTTTTAGCCATAAGATGGCAGCACATCGCATACATAAGTAAAATTTACTTTCGCCTCAAAAGTCTGACATAACAAACAGGACATTATTGTATCCTATATTTGCAATATCATATATTCAATCATATATTTTCATTATAATTTCAAGTATTAAGTAAAATAGTCAAATATGAGAGCAAAGTGTTATATATAGTAATTAGCAGGTAAAGTGTTAGATATGGTTGGTCATAACAAACAGTATTCGCTTTCTGCTAAACAACTAAACCAGCTCAGCATTCTTAGCAGCCTCATTATGGATCGCCATCACGAAAAATAATTTTAATATTATTTTACAAGCACTAAATTTATTAAACTTGATAACCCTGTCTTTAATATCGAAGAAACATGCTGTTATTTTATCTTGAAATTTTGGTTCGTTTTGAATTTAGTGTAAAACTACGCTAGTCGTCCCTAATTTAGCAGTAATAGAGAGAAAGCAGCTGTTCTACTACCGAACAGGCCTCGTGGCACAGCGGCATGGTTGCAGTGTTACAACGCTAAAATCCAGGATTCAATACCCGTGGTGGGCAGAGCACAGATAGCCCATTGTGCAGCTGTATGAGTTCGCAACATATTTCTGTGTCACTGACACTGGAGGAGGGGGTATTGCTAGTAGAAATGGCTACTTACATTTTACATCAGTAATTTGTTGCATTACTAGACAGAAAATTTATAAATATATATGTTATACAGCGGATGAAGTCTGATACTATTACCAACCAGCCAATAAGTCTCCTAATCTTTCACAGTACTCTAAATATAAGCATATTTAAGGGTATTTGTTTGTTTGTTTTTTAATTTCTTGCAAAGCTCTATATGCGCTAGCCGTCTCTGATTTAGCCATGTAAAACTGCAGGGAAGACAACTAGTCATTATCACCCACCGCCAACTCTTGGGCCACTCTTTTACCAGCGAATATTGGGATTAACCTAACTTAAAACGCCCCTACAGCTGAAAGGGCGAGAATGTTTGGTATGACAGGGATTTAAACCCACGACTCTCAGATTACGAGTCGAGCGCCCCTATCTACCTGGCCATTCCAGGCCGGATATAAAGGTAACGATTTTTTTTAAAGTAATTTACCAAGAAATACAAATATATTTTTAATTTTCACAAATTGAAAAAAACAAACAAACACACATCTAAGAACAAAGACAAAGCGTGTTTCGATTTACTATTTATAAAGCAATTGTAAAAAATATGGAGGCTGAAATATAGAAAGTGAGATTCGTTTTGGGAATGAGTAAAGCAGGAAGGTCCACCTTCGGATTATTAGGTTTATTATTTCTCAGCTTTACTGACTGCTCGATACTACGTGCTGTCTTAATAAAGTGATTACATGAACTTTATCAAGTGATCCGTCTTATACATTTATGTAGCAATTTATTCTACACCCTGAATTAATATTTAAATCTAGAGTATATTAAGCCTAATAAGATATTCAGTATACAGTTAATTTAAGCTATTCGTTTAAACCCCTAAGCCTGAAGGTGGCGTTCTTCAGTTCTACTTTTACTAATCCTTTTTAACGTAAATGCCGATAGGATTATATGAAACCTGATTTTATAGTGTTACAGCCTGAATCTTAAAATACGTACTCAAGTTCTTGTAATAACGAGAACACTTTAATAATATTTTTTCATGTTTTATTTTTTCCTTCAATAGAATCATGTTTTTTTTAGATTCTTCACTGGAACCTGAAGAGAACACTAACTATTGTGTTACACAGTAATAGGATGATGGTAAAGTGAGGCTGTGTATGGGAATGTCCAAGGCTGGCTCTGTTATGTCGCTTAGTAGTGTTCAGTAGTGGGTGTGTTATAGAAATAACAATCAATTCCGTTAATCAGTTCAAAAGCGTTCAAATATTTTGTTGTTACGATTGCTTGTGACTGGCAGCTCTCACTCTGATCATTAGTTCTAAAGTAAAGACTTATATCTTAACCCCTGGAGTATGTGATACGGTCGTTTAAACGTAAGATGTCATTCAGTGTGAAAATACCAATACCTAGTAATGACATTTGGATATTTGGAGTTAATTCGCGTTATTTTGAAATATCGTGCATCTGAACCAAATCTTTTTTTCTGCGTTTGACTGTATACTGAAGGGTTTGTTGTTAATGCCAGCCAATGACCCTTCAATATAAAGTTAATATCGAAGCTTCAAGTAAACGATTGGATCTTCAATGAATTTTTATGCAAAGAAAATCTTTCTGCTGGAAGAACTCCCAATTAATATCAGGTTTAAAAATAATTCGAAAGTGAATATTTGAAAATTTACATTAGTTACAGTGGCAAGTAGTTTACCACACACATAGAGGTGTATTTTGACCTTAATTACAATCAAGCTGATCTACTGTTCTCTCCAGACAAAGAAGTGGGCAAATTTGGAAACATTTCATCATCAGAAAGTCAGGTGAGGCTACAAGATTAATATGCTGACGACGTTTTAATATAGTGTTATTATTATATATAGTAAATGTTAGTTTTAATATAGATTTATTATTATATATAGCAAATGTTAGTTTTAATATAGTGTTATTATTATATATAGCAAATGTTAGTTTTAATATAGATTTATTATTATATATAGCAAATGTTAGTTTTAATATAGATTTATTATTATATATAGCAAATGTTAGTTTTAATATAGATTTATTATTATATATAGCAAATGTTAGTTTTAATATAGTGTTATTATTATATATAGCAAATGCTAGTTTTAATATAGTGTTATTATTATATATAGCAAATGTTAGTTTTAATATAGTGTTATTATTATATATAGCAAATGTTAGTTTTAATATAGATTTATTATTATATATAGCAAATGTTAGTTTTAATATAGTGTTATTATTATATATAGCAAATGTTAGTTTTAATATAGATTTATTATTATATATAGCAAATGTTAGTTTTAATATAGATTTATTATTATATATAGCAAATGTTAGTTTTAATATAGTGTTATTATTATGTATAGCAAATGTTAGTTTTAATATAGATTTATTATTATATATAGCAAATGTTAGTTTTAATATAGATTTATTATTATATATAGCAAATGTTAGTTTTAATATAGTGTTATTATTATATATAGCAAATGTTAGTTTTAATATAGATTTATTATTATATATTGCAAATGTTAGTTTTAATATAGATTTATTATTATATATAGCAAATGCTAGTTTTAATATAGATTTATTATTATATATAGCAAATGTTAGTTTTAATATAGATTTATTATTATATATAGCAAATGTTAGTTTTAATATAGATTTATTATTATATATAGCAAATGTTAGTTTTAATATAGATTTATTATTATATATAGCAAATGTTAGTTTTAATATAGATTTATTATTATATATAGCAAATGCTAGTTTTAATATAGTGTTATTATTATATATAGCAAATGTTAGTTTTAATATAGTGTTATTATTATGTATAGCAAATGTTAGTTTTAATATAGATTTATTATTATATATAGCAAATGTTAGTTTTAATATAGATTTATTATTATATATAGCAAATGTTAGTTTTAATATAGTGTTATTATTATATATAGCAAATGTTAGTTTTAATATAGATTTATTATTATATATTGCAAATGTTAGTTTTAATATAGATTTATTATTATATATAGCAAATGTTAGTTTTAATATAGATTTATTATTATATATAGCAAATGTTAGTTTTAATATAGATTTATTATTATATATAGCAAATGTTAGTTTTAATATAGATTTATTATTATATATAGCAAATGTTAGTTTTAATATAGATTTATTATTATATATAGCAAATGTTAGTTTTAATATAGATTTATTATTATATATAGCAAATGCTAGTTTTAATATAGTGTTATTATTATATATAGCAAATGTTAGTTTTAATATAGATTTATTGTTATATATAGCTAATGTTAGTTTTTTAGTAAATCACATTTGACGCAATCTGTTTCGAAACATTAATCATACCTTGAGTCTAGCCCACTGTTAGTTCATTATTCATTCATGTTGACCAAGGGGAATTTTTATTTTTCCGATCAGTTAAATTATGCTAACTAGATGGGGCGACTATCGGTTGAAAAGTTTCTTTTCCGTACCAAACATATACTTGAAAATAAAAATTATTCCCTAAGTAATATGAGACTTTCAGAGTTTAATATACTCAAGTGTTTCTAGCAGAAATTAGACTACACCTTAATGTAGAGTTTCTAACACTCAGGTAGTCAACAAATAGTGTGTTTGTGTGAAATATCATATGTATAGCGTTATGAAATATCGAATGAACTTTAGCTTCCTTTGCCTTTATGAATAAAATAAACAAATAAAAATGGTGCAAGAACCTACACGTGTTAAATACGACATATTAAAACACCACATGGACTTTATACAATTCACAACTTAATACATCCACACTATGTTTATATCATTAATATTTGTTTTATAGTTCGTTACATATGGAGCAACGCATACTTACATACTGTCAGTGATGACCCGTATCCTAACTTACATACTGTTAGTGATGACTAGTATCCTAACTTACTGTCAGTGATGACCAGTATCCTAACTTACTGTCAGTGATGACCAGTGTCCTAACTTACTGTCAGTGATGACCAGTATCCTAACTTACATATTGTTAGTGATGGCCCGTATCCTAACTTACATACTGTTAGTGATGACTAGTATCCTAACTTACTATCAGTGATGACCAGTATCCTAACTTACTGTCAGTGATGACCAGTGTCCTAACTTACTGTCAGTGATGACCAGTATCCTAACTTACATATTGTTAGTGATGGCCCGTATCCTAACTTACATACTGTCAGTGATGACCAGGATCCTAACTTACATATTGTTAGTGATGGCCCGTATCCTAACTTACATACTGTCAGTGATGACCAGGATCCTAACTTACATATTGTTAGTGATGGCCCGTATCCTAACTTACATACTGTCAGTGATGACCAGTATCCTAACTTACTGTCAGTGATGACCAGTGTCCTAACTTACTGTCAGTGATGACCAGTATCCTAACTTACATACTGTCAGTGATGACCGGTATCCTATCTATTCATATAGCTTATTTAAAGTAAAAGGTTTAATGGCCTAGTAAAGATTATGATGACGATTAAATAATTAATTTAACGGATTAGAAGGATTAACGAGAATTAGTGCAAATGGGATAAAGAGATTAGTAGAAAAGGAGATAAACTTTTCTTACAAACTTCTCACAAACAAATATTAAAGAACTAGTTTCGACGTGGCACCTGACCTAGGCGTAAGGCAGAAATAATTATTGTAATATCGTTTCCTATCATTTTAATCAATGACGACACAACTGGGATAAAACAGTTGGTATATTTTTAACCACAAAATTGGGACGTTATAACACTATGAATCACCAAAATATCTTCACAAAAGGATTCATGATTAACTAATGATTCGTAACGATTCATGACATGTTATATCTAAGTTTTTTCCTATTTGGAAGTAAACAAATAGCCCAACTTTATATCCCTGGACTTAAGGACTATGCTCACTTCCTTGAATTAACAATTCACTCACGCAGCTTGCACAAGCTGAGGAGCCTCAACCACACTTAAATAAAGAATTCTAGAACAAGTTTTATAATTTATGTTGTGTGACATGCTTGATGCTAATGTTATCAGTAATAATAAATAATCACTACATTTTTTTAAAATGATTCTGTGGGTATTGAGGTTTTAGACGTATTATACTAAGCCTAAGTAGATGGATACTGTTAGTATAAATCTTAGGCCACCAGTAGAAACAAATAAATATCTTAATTCAAGAAATTTTTCCTTCATATCAAAATAACATTGCATTTACATGCAATCATGAAAAAATTAGAATTTATTTATTCCTAATGAAAGCAACGACTTCCTATAATTCTAATAAGGCCTTGCTGAAAGCGACGGCTTTCCAATAATCATAATATAAGTGCTTTCAGATCATGTAGAATTGATGGTATTAAAACACGTATTTTTAATGATGAGGAAAAGAGTAGATGTCATGTTTAAATTGAAAATACTTTCTATCGAGTTTTATACACCTTTATCAATGGTTTATTTTCTTTTTTAACAGTTTTGCACCAACTATGAGTAATTTTTTCTTCTCAACCTTGTTAATAACACCTTTGTTTTACACAACATTTGTCCGCCTTATAATCGGTTATTGTTCTCTTCATTCACTTAATACCGAAACAGTAAACATGAAGATAAATTACACACATACACATGCTGACGAATGTATATATTTTAACTTGCACCACTGAAACCTCACATCGTTACTGGTGTTTTCGTTGCTGTTCGTTTCGTTCACATAATAAAATAACTAGTTATTTTGTATGTTGTTCATATTAGGGGTTAGTGCAGGCTCCAGGGATTCAGTTAGCAACGTTGATTTTCCGTGATGACGAGAAACCGCCTTGATGTAAAAAATGTATTCTCAAGACGGCTGGTACGGGTATCAGCACTTTAATTAAAACAAAACAAAGAACAACGTTTCGACCTTCTTAGGTCAGCTTCAGGTTAGGATCGAAACGATGTTCTGTACTTTATTTTAATTAAAGTGCTAATACCCATACCAGCCGTCTTGAGAATACAACGCTCATTTTGTTACAATGGATGTTAATATTTACTTTGTCCATTCGTTAAGAAGGTATTATGATTAGGTAGCCTCTTTGTGGGAATATTGTTTTTAGATTAGGATAAAGTTTCAGTCAGTGGCTCCCTCTCATGTCAATTTTGATTGCTGTGGATGTGAGTAAGCTATATTGGACCTGACGTCATTAGTTGCCATAGTAACAACGCGTTACGGCACGTCCCTTTTTAATCAAATTGACGTTTTTGCTTCCTTCACGCTGCAATGATAATTCTAGATTACATGTGGGTATCTCCTCTTGTCAAACGACGGTATTTTGACACTGTAAGCTTCTGCCTATACTCTATTAATACCGTTTTTTACGCTACTAAAGCTTGACTTTCCCCTAAAGTTCGTTTCCGAAGTGAAGAGGCAACCAAGAGGAGCTAATTCAATGTGTCACCTGTCTCTTACTTGGATTTATGAAAGACGAAATTGACATTAACATATTCATAAGCGGAATAATATATATTCTCAAGAGTAAAGTTCAAGGGAAAACTTTTCAAGTACACCACTTCTAACACGAAAGAAAGGCAACAGGACGTGTTCTTTTTTTCTTTTTTTGTATTACATTCGGGCAACAGAACATTTAACACACGTTGTTTCTATGCGTCATTAGAGCTTTTTTGGAGTTGTACTAAACATCTGGTATTGTGATTCCTGAGTAGATGGTACACTCTCTGTCTTAAAGATACCACATATTTAAACAGATTTGTTGTTTTCTTAGAACGTTTAAAATAGTTTGATAGATGCATGCACCGAGGATACATGGTTCGTTACTCACTTCGTATTTTAAGGCTGAGGGCTCTAGCTTTAAGATTGATCCAATCTCACTGTTCGGTCAGATAAGAAAAACTGAATAGTTGATGATGGCTGCTGTTGGTTATTTGTATTTTTTCATTCTTTCAAAATAAGTTAAGACTATTCTCAGACAGCCCTTCATGACGCTTTAGCGAAAAATGAGTAAAAATATGTCCCATTGATGAATAAAACAATAAAAATATTCTCCTCAATAATAAAGAGACGTAAATGTTCCCCTGGTGAACAAAAAAAAACACATTCTTTTGATAAATATATTAACAAACGTGTTTTCCTCTTGAATAAAAAAAATAATATTTGTCTCCTGGTGAACGAAACAACAGGCATATTCTCCTGAAATATACAACAACAAGTTCCCCTGGTAAATAAGGCAAAATACATGTCCCGTTCATGAATAAAACAACCATGTTTTATGAAAATAAAACGACAAACACATTCCCTATTGAATAAAATAATAAATATTTTCTCTTGAGGAATGAAACAATAAACATTTTCACCTGTTTAATAAAACAGCAACCATTCATGAATAAAAAAAATTCGTGGTGTATAAAACAGCAAACATGCTTTTCTGTTGAGTAAAACAAGATCTACTCCTGATAAATAAAACAACAATTATATTGATATAGAAAAAATAACAAACATTTTTTTATAATTAATAAGAAATAAACATGTACTGTTGGCGAATAAAATAAAAAACACATTCTTCTGATAAATAACACAACAAACATGCTCCGTTGATGAATGAAACAACCATATTCTCTGATAAATAAAACAACAAACATGCTCCGTTGATGAATGAAACAACCGTATTCTCTGATAAATAACACAACAAACATGCTCCGTTGATGAATGAAACAACCATATTCTCTGATAAATAAAACAACAAACATGCTCCGTTGATGAATGAAACAACCGTATTCTCTGATAAATAACACAACAAACATGCTCCGTTGATGAATGAAACAACCGTATTCTCTGATAACTAAAACAACAAACATGCTCCGTTGATGAATGAAACAACCGTATTCTCTGATAAGTAAAACAACAAACATGTTTCGTTACTGAACAAATCATTAAACGTATATTACTGATGAATGTTTGAACTCTTTAACTTCCTACGTTGTTTTGTTCAATAAATTAAAGTGTTAAAGAAGTTTCTGTCAAACATAGAACCATGTTTTTTACGAGCACTTCAAAAGCGACTTTGTTTTGACAAAGCTCCACATACAAGTAGTTTTCTACTTTTCAAATGTAAATATTTCACTGTAATAAACTTTCGAAATAGTAATTTTTAAAAGTTTAATCTCCACATGTTTAAATTCAACTAAATAATCGTATATGGTCTAGCGGTTTTCTACTTTTCAAATGTAAATATTTCACTGTAATAAACTTTCGAAATAGTAATTTTTAAAAGTTTAATCTCCACATGTTTAAATGTTCAAGAACAAGTTTGGGAAAGAACTTCCAACTATACATCCTCTCAAAATATAGTCAGAAATTGAGAGGTTCGTGAATAAAGACGTAAGAATGTAGGTAACTTACAAGAAATGACTACAAAAATCGAAGTTAAAAGTAAGGGAGTAAGGTATTCCAGACAACTGTTTCTATTATTTTAGCCCCTTAGTAGCACAGTTGTATGTCTGCGGACTCACACCGCTAAAAACCGGGTTTCGATACTGGTAGCGGACGGAGCAGAAATAGACCATTGGGCTTTGTCCCCAATTTCAAACAATCATTCAACCATTATTCTATCTGTATGTTTTTTTTTTTTTTCCTTTCTGGTGTGATTTTTTAAAGGAGAATTTAAACAATTTATACCACATTTAGAATATCTTGAAATATATATTTTTTATTGTTTTGGTTATATATTCGCACTTTTATTGGCATTTATGGCAAAGCTACTAAAGTTTCTGCTTTTAACTCAAATGTTGTGCTATTGACCAGAGGGAAAATAACACTAAGTAGCACTTTACGCCCAACTATTCATTATAAAGGGGTCGACTGTCACTCTTCTAACTCATCCTCTGCTTAAAGTCTGTGAAACTCTTTGTAGTGTCTCTAGGATTCGAATGTGACTCGAAGAGTTGGATTGTGTACTATTCTTCCTTAGAGAGGATGAACGACTCAGTACCTTAAAGCAGAAGAAAAGGCAAAAAAAAATAAAAGACCATTGGTTTTGAGATGAAAAAATGTCTAATTTTTGATTTAAGAAACACGTTATTTCATACAACCCAACTGTCTTTAAAATATTTGTATACCTTTGAAGATTCACAAAACATGTGGAATTGCACAACACTGTAGGGACGTTTATGTGACAGTGAAACACGAAAATATTCCAGTTCATTTCACTAACTGAGAAATCTAGATACAACACTATTAAGGGTAGAATTATTTTGTCTCTCATCACGTGTTCATGCATTATCTCGAGCTTTTGGAAATACCAAAAGCTCTGTGTGTTTCAAAAATTCGCGCAAAATTACCCCTGATTTACTCTAATCGAAGAGTTGGATTTCACCATCAACCACGGCCCCAAAAATATGTTTTGTTTGTTTAGAAATTTCGCACAAAGCTACTCGAGGGCTATCTGTGCTAGCCGTCCCTAATTTAGCAGTGTAAGACTAGAGGGAAGGCAGCTAGTCATCACCACCCACCGCCAACTCTTGGACTACTCTTTACCAACGAATAGTGGGATTGACCGTCACATTATACACCCCCACGGCTGGGAGGGCGAGCATGTTTAGCGCGACGCGGGCGCGAACCCGCGACCCTCGAATTACGAGTCGCACGCCTTACGCGCTAGGCCATGCCGGGCCACCAAAAATATGGGAAAGTTTCGTTACAACGAGACTCGAACTTGGATATGAATATCGACAGTCCAACACGTTGATCTCCAGACTATAAATGGATCAACTCTCGAAGTTAATTTACCCATAATTCCCTGTACGTTTTACGTTAGTGATTGAGTCTTGTTTTATTCGTAGGATATAAATGTCCCATTTCTTTTGTTGTTTCTTCCAATATGAATAATGTAACTGTTAGATATTTTACACCTATTATAGAAAATAAAGTTTTCTATTCTGTTATACGTGTTTCAAGGCAAGACTAGATAGATAGAATAGAAAAGTTAAAGAAACTAAAATGCATGCTAAATGTATCTGAGCATTTTATGCATAAATAAATATATATATATATATACACATATATGCATGTATAACCATGATTGAATGGTTTGACACTCTAATTAAAACGATCTTACACGGCTTTGACTTTTAATATGCGTATCGCGGGATCGAATATTGTCGCCGTACATGCTTGCCCCTTTTAGTCATGCGTATTTATAATGTTACAACAATCTTACTATTCAGTGGTAAAAAGAGCAGTCTATCGCTTCAAAATAAAGGTTGACTAGCGCATAAATCTGTCGAGTAGCTTTCATAGGTATCATATTGGGAAACCCCATCGGGTCAGCCGCCTCTCCCAAACTCCGGAGGGTGCCCTAAATGACAATTTCTGCGAGACATTTTTGATAAGACTAAATTAAGCCCAGCATGTCCAGGTGGTTGAGGAACTTGACTCGTAATCTGAGGGTCGCGGATTCGAATCCCATGACACCAAACATGCTCGCCCTTTCAGCTGTGGGAACATTATAAGTGACGGTCAATCCCACTACTCATTGGTAAAAGAGTAGCCCAAGGGTTGGCGGCAGGTGGTAATGACTATCTGCCTTCCCATCTAGTCTTACACTGCTAAATTATAGACGGCTAGCACATATAGCCTTCGTGTAGCTTTGCGCGAAATTCAATACAAATCAAACCAAGATTACATTAAATCATATACGCAAATTACAGCATAGCGTAGGGCTCCCAGCAGAATTATGGGGCTCAGAAAAAACCCTGTATTATTTAACTCCCCTCTCCCCGAACCTTTTGTGAAATTGTGCTCTTGGTAGCTTTGCACGTAATGTAAGAAACTGATATAATTAAATATATTCAATTTTTAAGATCTGCTTAAGGCAGACTGGATGGTATGCCAGTCATTAATTAAGGTTTTTTTTCACGTGTGTTAAGATAACCGCCGAGGGACAAATTTAATTACGTGTTTTAGAGCAATAGAATTAAATTATTCTGTCCCTTCTCATGTAAAATACATATAAGTACATATATATAAAAATATGGAAGGGGAGATGGTGGCGAGTACTTTCTCCCTCAGTTTGCTGGTGTTTGATAAGTTTGGAAAGTCTATCACGAAAACGTAATAGTTGTTTTATATTTACGTGTTGAAAGAACGAAAATAAACATATTCTTTAAAAATGGCCTTAAAAGGCTGAAAGGATAAAAACTTACATAACTTCTTTCCATTGGTTGTTATCTTGTTCAGGATGTAGCCGATAAATTATAGGATGTTTTATTTTTACTAGTTTTAGTTGACATTAAGCCTTTTATTACACGACAGGGATTTAATTAGACAACCGTCAGACACGTTATATTGATGTCAGTTCTATGAAAAAAAATCAACAAAACTGGTTGAAAAATTCTCTTCTGTTGGAAGCTATAATGAAATCATATTCAAGCTAAGCCTTAAAAGACAAAGTGAATCCATAGAGAATTTAGCTGTTCCGTCTCTATAAGTACCTTTACTTATCCTCTGTGATGAAAGTATCAAATCTAATTAAATACAAAATTTCGAACCCAAGATCCGCTGATTATCTGTAGATAATATTGGTAATGTTAGTTTCGTTTTCATCACTTGTTCGTAAAATGACTTCTTTGAAACTAAACTAATAACGCAACGACAACAAAACTTTCTTTTAACGATCGCCTATTCTGTCGCAATATTAATCTTGCTTTAAGTGTCAGTGTTCGTATAATATTACATATTATACTAAATCTCAGAATAGATGAACAGAAAGTGATTAATAAAAGTAGACCTTTAAGCCTTTTTGTTCAGACTGTCATGGATTTTTCTTCCGAATTAGTTATTCCCAATATTCGAGAACTGATAACACGTTTATACACTTGTGTTTTAGTTTTTCGTCAACGAGAAATTATTCTCAGAATAATTATTTATTTTATTTTTAATGTCTTTAAAGTTATATCGATTTGTTAAAAAAACTTAACTCTTAAAAACGTTTTTCAAGAGCAAAGGGTCGCTTTGGAGGGAGAGGGTAGGGGAGTTCCCAAAATTGGAAAGGGGCCCCATATGTCAGTTTCTGTGAAATATTTCTAGTTAGACTGGATTAACAGATATGTTCAAATTACACAATAAGTGTGGTCTTCCGCCTGAAGTGTTTTGTCTTTTAGCGACTCAGCAATAATTTGAAGATTTATAAACCCTAAAGTTTTTTGTGCAACTTCATGATTAGCAATACAAACATAGGGTCAGCATGGCCAGGTGATTAGGGCGCTTGACTGACAATTTGGAGGTCGCGGTTCGAGTTTCTGTCCTACCAACCATGCTCACCCTTTCAGCAGTGGAGTCGTTATAATGTTACAATCAATCCTATAATTTTTTAATAAAGGAGTAACTCAAGAGTTGTTGATGGGTGGCGAAGTCTAACTGCTAAATCAGGGACTTCTAACACAAACAACAAACAGATATATCGCTTGTAATGTGCAATGGCCACTTAGATCATCTAGTGACTTAAAATTAATTATTGGGTAAATTCTCTTTAATTTCCGGGAAAGGTGGCCGAAAACCGCCTGAATTGTTTTGTTTGTTTTTGAATTTCGCACAAAGCTACTCGAGGGCTATCTGTGCTAGCCGTCTCTAATTTAGCAGTGTAAGACTAGAGGGAAGGCAGCTAGTTATCACCACCCACCGCCAACTCTTGGGCTACTCTTTTACAAACGAATAATAGGATTGACCGACACACTATAGCTGAAATAGCGAGCCTGTTTGGTGAGAAGGGGATTCAAACCCTAAACCCTCATGTTATGACTCGAGTGCCCTAACACCTGGCCATGCCGGACAATAAAATTCAGTAGAAATAATACTGTTTAGACATATCTCTCATAAACCATGACCACGTGGTTAGGGCACTCGGCTCGAAAACTGAGGGTCACAGATTCTGATCCTCGTCCCATCAACCGTGAGGACGTTATAGTGTACGGTAAATCACATTATTCGTTGGTAAAAGAGTAGCCAGAAATTTGGCTGTGAGTGGTGATGACTAGCTGCCTTCCCTGCTTTCACTGCTAAATTAGGAACGGTTAGCGCAGATGGCTTTCGAGTAGCTTTGCGCGAAACTCAAACCATATCTTTTAAACCAAATTACCCTGATCTTTTTATTCTCAAATCTCGACTCGAGAAATTACTTTTTAAAGAAAACAATAAAGTCATAAGAAAAATAGTTAAGATAGCAACAAACCTGGAACCCCAACTCATTTTGGAGCAATGCTCTAATCAATGAGATTGCACTTAGAAAAAAACTTAAAAAAACAAACATAAACTTTACGATGTGCCCTATTGCGATTAACAAAATATCAGGCAAGAATTTGACGTTTAAAGAGTAGAATTCACTGTCACAGTCTCAAGGGCTTCTGAGAAAAATGGTCAAAGAAACACCAATCACATATATGAAAACTGATCTCTGACACTCTCAGGAATAGTCATTCTGCTAAACTTCATCAGAAAAGAACGGAGCTTGACATATATCCAGCCAGTTGTTTTTATTTACGACTTCTCTTACCTTACTGTTGTAAAAATATCCATATACAGTAAAATATATGCTTTGTGTTAAACGGAGAAGGAATTCGTTGTGTGATTTTTGTACATAATCATTATGCCTAAGGTAATTTTGAAAATAACAGATGGAATTATTTTAAAGTCTCGTTTTCAAATCAACATATCATTTCGATTTTCTCAACTCAATCTAGAATAATCGCAGGGCCTATTTGTTAGCAACTTTATTAAGCCAGTCTATTCTTGAAAAGTGTTTTCAATCTTTTGAGTTGCTATAAAGGTTTTTACTTTGATTTCTAGAAGTAAGAAAGAAATAACAGTTAATCTCTGGTTATTATCGGCGATCGCCGAGCTTGGCAGCTTTCTCATGAGATTAATGGACAGTACACTCATGACGCTTCGGAGAGCCAAAAGGGCTTCGGCGAATAGTTCATCCAGAAATTTAGAGTTTTTCGTCTATTCATCTTAAGCACTTTACAAGTTCTGGCGTTGTAAAATACAAATAAACTGAACAAGTATAGAAATGACAATTCACCCTCTCTAAAAAAACACGTTATTTAGATTTATGGAGAAGTATTTCTCAAATCTGAATAGCGACTTTTTTCTTCGACATTGATAAATAGCCCCTCGTGATCGGTTCTCGAGCTCTATTTGTCGTGAGTGTGGGAGAAACCGCGTGACACGGTGCTGCAAATTTGAATCCTCGGTGAAATATGAAATCTGGGGAAAAATTACCAACCAGTTTGAAAAACAACTCAAGTTAATTTATTGTAAGCGTAAGAACAATATATAACTTGAAATATATATATATATATATATATATATATATATATATGTGCTCCTTCTGTGTTAATTAAGTAGGATTATGTTAAATGAATATCATTATGTGAATTTGCGTTTGGCCCGGCATGGCCAAGCGCGTAAGGCGCGACTCGTAATCCGAGAGTCGCGGGTTCGCGCCCGCGTCGCGCTAAACATGCTCGCTCTCCCAGCCGTGGGGCGTTATAATGTTACAGTCAATCCCACTTTCGGTGGGTGGTGATGACTAGCTGCCTTCCCTTTAGTCTTACACTGCTAAATTAGGGACGGCTAGCACAGATAGCCCTCGAGTAGCTTTGTGCGAAATTCCAAAAAAAAAAAAAAAATCTGCGTTCATCTGAACAACTTTAACACACGTGGGTCGCTACATTTTGTAATTACATATATATAAATGTACACATGAGAAGAATGTTTGATATTGGCTGAAGTTCACATTGGAGTCGTATTAAGCTTCCAAATTGACTTGAAAGATACACCAGCTTTTAATCGTAACACAAACCT
Organism: Tachypleus tridentatus; assembly: GCF_004210375.1. Lineage (NCBI taxonomy): Eukaryota > Metazoa > Arthropoda > Merostomata > Xiphosura > Limulidae > Tachypleus > Tachypleus tridentatus. The sequence continues at coordinate 142,082,932 of NC_134837.1, forward strand.
CACAACTAACTTGGTGATATTACACTTTCTTTAATATATTTAGCATACTGTCGCTTTCATAGTCAACAAGAACTTGTCTTGGAAAAACTTTATCAGCCGGTGCCTAGTGGAAGCCGTAGTATAAAACATAAGTTTGTTATGATGCTATATGGAACAGAAATTACTTTGAGTAATTTTGTGCTCCAAAACATGTGGAGTGAAAACAGCCCATATTAATTATATTTTCTTTGTTATGAATGTTGTATTAAGTAGGAATTACCTTAAACCAACGATTCAACTGTGCCCTAAAACATGTAAAGTAAAAATAATCCGTATTAATTGTAGTTTCTTTGTTATAAATATTGTATTAGATGGGAGCAACTTCAAACTAATTCAAGTTCAACTGTGCTCTAGAGTAGATGTAGTGAAAATAATTCATATTAATGTTACCTTGATTTACAATAGATTAATTCAATGATAATGTTTAATTACGTCACGAAGTATGATATAAAAACTAAATGAAACACGCTAAGGGTTACGAAGAAACTCGCCAAGAAAACTCATTTAAAATAAATTACATTTTTTTATACTTATATACGAAAATCAAAATCGTTATTAACAAAATAGTTTTATCATCATATATGGCAGTTTTTAAAAGAAAAAAAAAAGTTTTGAAAGGAGAGGGTAACTAGGCAGAACAAGAACTCAAAATGGTTGAGGAATTTGATTTCCGAATACGGTTAAGCCTAATCGTTCTGTCAATTAATGTATACACGTACGGTATCGAAATGGAATCTGGACCTGTGCAACGTATCGTTTCTTCCATGTTTCGGTCAGCATAAAATGTGTGCTAATGGTAATTTTGTGCTTAGGTTTTGTCAGAACTGATTAGATGCACACTTTATTTATACGTATTAAAGACAAAAGAGTCATAAACCATATTAATAAAAAACAGTACAAAGCATTTTAGTAGTGTGGTCCGTTTTTTCAACGGGAGCCTTAGTGTCATAAATAAATATACCACATTTCAAAACTGAAAAACATATGAAAAGGCTTGTTAGAATGCCATATATTTATTTGTCATGCGAATTTTACATTTCCTTCATTTATTGAAAGCGCCCCCTATTATAAGCGAATACGTTTTTCGGTAATTACTCTGTATATATTTATAACGTTAGAAAAGCACGTAGGTTCAAGAAGTTTCGATAGACATTAAATAAAAACTATAACCCGAGCTCTTTCGAAAGATGGACCTTTCTTCTTCGGGGGCAAATATATGATATTCGAGCCTAACTTTGGCACATTTTGACTGAATGTTTGTGGACCGTTCTATTCTGACTATATTCCTTATTACTGTTTTTCATGTTTATGATTGAACGCCATAAGTTCTCATCTTCAACCCTTTCAAGTGGCTAAGTCCCATATTAGCGTGCATTCGAAACTCCGCTTGTAGTTGGTAATAGCACCACAGAGTTATGAGTCGCTTGTGTGGTGGTTTCGAAACTCCGCTTGTAGTTGGTAATAGCACCACAGAGTTATGAGTCGCTTGTGTGGTGGTTTCGAAACTCCGCTTGTAGTTGGTAATAGCACCACAGAGTTATGAGTCGCTTGTGTGGTGGTTTCGAAACTCCGCTTGTAGTTGGTAATAGCACCACAGAGTTATGAGTCGCTTGTGTGGTGGTACCAACAAGAGCTTCTCATTAGTTGAAACTTCTTATATATAAATGTAGGTCATCTTTGTGTCTATTGTTCTGTCCTGTAATGAGAAAAACAGACACTTTGGACATTTCGGTGCTTTGCTACGTAGAAACATTTGATGAAAGAACTATATGACAACTATTAAAAACCTATAATAACAAGTTACCCATCGATACATCTTACATTATTGTGGTGTTTATTATATCATTTTCTTTGCTGATTTATAAGGTTTTTATTTTTACTTTGTGTATAGCATTTTCGTAGAAATGTTCGTAACGCTTAAACTTGTTACTCAGGGAAAGGAAGCTAAACTCGTAAGAAAATATCTGTGACCGACAACTCAGAAATTAATTATATTTGCCAATGTTCTTCTACTACACTACGAGACTGTTTACACTTGACTAGTTGCCATGAAAAGAGAATTTCTTCTTACTAGCAACCAACCGTCGATAGTCGAATGTAATGAACCTTCTCTCTCGCTCCCAACGTTCCATAATGAAATTATCCAGTCAGCCTTGCAAAAGTATGACGTGATGACGTATTATCAGCAAACATAATTATAGTATGTGTAGGTGTAACTATTTGCCTCGAATCTACTGGTTGGCCTTTGTTTCGTGCTTACAATATGACTTTAATTTTTTCAAATCAGAATTAAAACTCGAAGAGTAAATAGATTAGAGAGTCTAATGGTATACGATGTGAAGTTCTATATTTATATGTAATATTTTCTGATTGCTGGCCCATTTTTTTGGTATATTAATAATTTGAATCCAGGTATAATTTAATGACTTACCACGGATTTATTGTAGTTTAGTGGGCTTGTGATTCATTGAATTATATTTAGTTATCTCATATTGTAGTCCTACCTTTACATACACGACCCGTTAATTTATTAGTATTTCCAAGTAAAACCACGAAACATAAGGAACAAAAATCCGCTTAATAATGGACTTGAACGTTCATTGTTAGCAGCCATGAATAATTATGTTTTCGTGATTAAAAGTGGTCGAAAGAGTCCCTTAGGGAAAAACCAATAATTAAAACTTCACAAGGATTAACAATTGACTCTTGAGGCTACAACAATGAATGTAACTTTATTAGTTTAACAAGGTTCTAGGAAACTACGCTTGCCAAAGCGTCTAATTACGCTAATTTTTCGAGCGAGATTCACTTTGAGAATTCTATTATTGTAGACATTCGTTGTCCAATGGCAAAACAATGACTACCACGGCCTTCTTCATGTGTGACGATAGTTATGAAAAAAACGCTAGTAAAATATATGCTTATTGCTGGTTGTTATCCTTGCGTGGTTTGTTCATTTTATGAGACAGTAATTTGCTTTCTTTTTATATTCATACAAGTGAGTTACGAAGTGAAAGCATTTTATCAGGGGTAATAAATTGTAATATACATTATTTGAGAATAATTGTTTATTATCTGTATAGTTACTAGTGTTTTAACTACAACCAGATGGTAGTGACGAATAAAAAAGTTACATGCTTATATATCTATAGACTGTCTATTTAATAATTCCTTTTTAAGTTAAACTCTTTTACTTATAAACTAGGCCCAGCATAGCCAGAGGGTTAAGGTACTCGACTTGTAATCTGAGGGTCGCTGGTTCGAATCCCCGTTATACCAAACATGCTCGCCCTTTCGGCCGTGGGTGCGTTATAATGTGACGATCAATATTACTATTCATTGGGAAAAGAGTAGCCCAAGATTTGGCGGTGGGTGGTGATAACTAACTAACTTCCCTTTCGTCTTACACTGCAAAATTAGGGACGGCTAGCGCAGTTAGCCCTCGAGTAGCTTTGCGCGAAATTCGAAACAAACTAAACCGTTGAAAAGCACGAAATTCAAACACGAATCAGAGATAAACATGAGATTGCGTAGATTTACGTGAACTTATGTTAATCCATAATAAGCCTGTGACCTTTGGTGAACAGTTCGTTCATAATAAATTAGAATACATTTGTCATATCTATTCATTTACTTGTCAAGTTACAAGTGAACAAATTGTAAATATATTTACTGATTGCGTTTGGATAAAATACGTTGTTTCATTTTAAGTATTACTTTATGTTATTTACAGCTAGTTAAATAATCATTAAAATGTACACGTGCTAATAATGCAAATAACTTCATATTTGTTGCTTTACTAGCAATGAGTCAGGTAACAATGATAATAGTTTGTAAATACTGGTGCTATTTGTAAAATAATTGCATAAACAGTAAGAGGTTTTTGACATAAAACCACGAGAAAAGCAAATCAGCCATTTTATTTGGTTATAAACTTCCTACTCTAACGTTTTTCAAAACGTTTAAACTACTCCAATTTCCCGTTCTCACATGAAACTTCCGTCCTATGGCCTACTATCAGGGTCTTGAGGCTGCCAATAGTGGAAGTACTGAGTAAATATTCTATTGTCAGCACTAAAGCAATAATTTGCTATATATTGATTGATTTCTCAAAATAACACAAGAACGCCCCCTAAATATATTAAATTAGACTTACGTTCCTCATGTATTTTCTTCTTTATAAAGGAGTCTGGCACTTGACCTGGAATCTCTGGATCGCGAATTCGAATCCTGTCATCTAACCTGCTTATATCACTACTGATACATTTATTTTTTCAGCGTTCGTGAATTTGCTTACAACATCTAGAAGTATATCTGTTAAAACTTTTACACAGCTTGGATGGAATTTATACGCAAATATTGTAGAGACTGGACTGTTACCAATGTGGGTGTTCTTCCCACAAGGTTTGGTAATAACAAATAAACAAACAAACAGAAAATAACTGGAAATAATAATATAATGAGCTTGCATTATGTAATGTACTTTTGTCCCTTTTAATGTAGCTATTTGTTTTTGAGAAACGCTCCATGTCCATTATTGGTGAGCAGCCTGTAATTTTCCATACTTGTGTTAAGAAGCATTGATTCCTAATCGAACAATTACATCAATTGAAGAAAAAAAAAGTTTTCTTACGTCACCAAAGCAGTACTTTCGTAAGATTGTAGACAGAATATGGTAAAGATTGTAGACAGAATATGGTAAAGATTGTAGACAGAATATGGTAATTGCCAAAACAGAGTCTAAGTTTTACCAAAAAAATTTATTTCACATATTAACGAATACGGCGATTAATAAAAACACCCAATTAAAAAAGAAAATAAGAGAAATGGCGTGAACGATTTTATCCTCAATTTGTAAAAGTATTTGATGTGCTGTGGTTAAAATACTCAAATAAAGTGTTCTTATTCTTATAAATGCATAACAAATATTACACATAAGTGATAGCAACCAACTTTGTTCGGTTTATCAGACTGATTTATTCTGAATGGTTATGTCAATGAGTCTATTCTGAACCCATTTTAGCATAACAGTATAACTTGTGTACATTTCGTGTTCTTCCTTGAGGGGATGCATCCTGTTTATATACATAACTTTACTTTTGTTGCTCCCCCTTAACAGGATGTATCCTGTTCATATACATAACCTTCCTTTTATTGCTCCCTCTTGACAGGATGTATCCTGTTTATATACATAACCTTCCTTTTGTTGTTCCCTCTTGACAGGATGTATCCTGTTTATATACCTAACCTTCCCCTAACTTGTCCTCCAATTTTAAACTTAAATAATAAAAACAAAAACCAAGAACAAACATCTTTAATTAGTGGTGCCTTTAGCTTAGAAAACAATGAATATTTTACAATGTTGTAGCTTATACATTTCATTTTCATAGTTTTTTAAAAATAATATTAGGTCATACGTTTATTGCTAAGAAACATGTTATGAAAACCATTTCTGTAACGAATTGTTACCAAATATTACTGGCTCTTTATATATTAGAAGTTGTTACATAAAAAAGAGCCACTTCTTTTCTATGTGGTATCTGCTAAGCCTGCCTCATTAAAAACGTACGTACACGCAAGTACCAGAATAAAAATAAGTAATAACACCCAGGTGTAGACCCTCGGGGTTCAGTTGGTAAGCATGCAAAATCTTAGGTTTCAAGGCTCTTTCCCCTTGGAGCTATGGCGATCAGATATATTTTTTTCTATGTGGTTTTTCCCATGCTTACCTAATAAAAAGATACGCACGCGCGCATGCACTTGGATAGGTAATAATACTCAGGTGCATACCCTCAGGATCCACTTAGTATGAGTGAAAAAGTTCAACTTTCTACTAGATTCCTTCATCTTGGAGTTATGACTTTCACACAAACACGCAGAGAGAATCATCTATTATTATAGATGTGTGTGGAAGTTTCATAAACTTGTTGGAAATATTCTTCAGATTTTCCTCAATGATTAAATGATAGTTAAAATATTCCTTTACAACTTTCTACTAAACAAACTAGCTTACCTACATTCATGAAGTATAATGGGCTCAATACTTTTGAAACTCTCCACTAAACTAAGTAGCTTATCTGCAATAATGTACTAAATTTAACTAGTTTATCTTTATGAATGAACTACAACATGGTATAGACTTTTGAAACTCACTAATAAACTAATTATCTCATCTCTATTCACGAAATACAACGTATTCAAAACTTCTGAAACTCTTTATCAAAAAAACTAGCCTATTCATGAACCACAATATATCCAAGATTTATTCTACCTTTTAAAGATATTAAGAGGTATTTCCACGTAAGATTTATTTTATTATTAAGATTAGTAATGGCTGTTGAGTGAATAAATAAACATCCATTCCTGGAAGCTCCTTTATATAATCAGATTAACCGATATTCCCTGGCGTTTAAGTTTCTAAAATGCATTTTCTATGCCGCAACAAGAACAAACAAACTGGCTACTATACTGTAGTTAGATGTTCTTACATTTAAATACCTATATTACATTTTCGAACTCACATATACATGTATATAAATACAGATGCCCAATTGTAAACACGCAAAGATTATAATAGTGAACTATGCGTTTCTAATAAGGGAAACATCGAACCAACTCCATCCAGTTAGAATATGTGGACTAGAGAAAATCGATTGGTCCACGTCCGGAGGTTGAAAGTCATGTTTGAGAAGACGATGAAAAGTCTTAAGAAGAGCCGTATCTTGAGGCAGTGGGGGAGGGGGTCACTGGGGATGTTTCTACAAGAAAGGGGATCATACATTTTCTGGCGTCTAACAATGGTAAAGTTGCAGCGACACGGGCTCGTTAAGTGCAGTGCTTGGAATCTGAACCAATGCTCTCTGTATTTCTATAGATTGAAAATAAAAATAAAAAGCAAAAACTATATAGAGATGAATGGAATGGAAATAAAAAACAAACTTACTGAAAGAAACTGAGAAGATCTATGTCTCCTTTTGGCGTCAAAAAGTCTAGATTCCAACTAAGCATCTACTCATATTATAATCGCTAAAAACGATTCGCTTAAAAACATTCTATCTTCATCATAACCGTTTAGCCTGGAAAAAATGCGCATTTTCTCTCATAAAAGATTTGAATTTATTTTACAGTTGAAGACATTTTTTCATTTTTTATGCCCTCTTTTTGTTACCCAAATTATAAAGAACCTAGGTTCAGCATGTGTGCTCTCATCTTTATTAGTAAAGTATTTATAATTGTGCCTTTACAAGTTATTGTGAGCATACAAACACTAGAACATTTTTGTTTTTGTTTTAAAGAATAATTTCACTAATTAATGAAAGGAAAAATGTTATTCATCTTTAGCACTGGTGATCTGTAGTTTAATGTGTTAAACAATTTCGCTAAGAATAGAAATATTTTATTGTCAAATTTTCCAGGAGATATCTCCAAGATAGTTTGTCTTTCGTTTACCATCATTGTTTCACGCGCTAAACAATTCTGCTTTGAGCGGAAAAAATGGATTAAGAACATTTATTGAAACTGTTGGTACAATGATTGTTTTTCACGAACCGTCGTTACAGGTGTTTATTGTGAATTAATTGTAAAAGAGAAAAGCATCTGACGATTGAAGCCTATTTTCAAATATTTCTGTTTAAGGTACAAGGCAGGCTTCAAACGGTGGCTTCACAAGAATAAAGCATTTGTTATGTAATAAATTCGTACTGTCCGTCTAAACATGAAACATTAATTATCTAGCACATTCATATTGTATACGCCTGCGTCAAGTGATGGCTAGCAAGTAGATTTGCAATATCTTTCCTAGCGTGAAACGTTGGTTATTTAGTGGATTCGTCATGTCCAACCACGCGTGAAACGTCTGTTACTTAGTAAATTTGTATTGTCTACCAAAGGTAGGAAAAGTGCTTACTTGGCCACTATCTATTTAATAAACCTACATTGTCTACTTCGAACCTGGACATAAGTGTTTACAACTAGTTTATAGTAATGCCGGCTGTTATCGCATAATTATTAGACCAGTTAACTTTGATAATATATACTATTTATAAATCAAATTTATGTTCGTAAGCCACAAATCTAAAAGAAGTCCATGACATACTCTCAAGTGTATGTAGGTTTCGTTTCAAGTATTACGAATTATAATTTATCTCGGACGAGACTCCGATTTATCATCCTATGTGCGTTGCGTATTACGATTTTAAATGATCAGAAATTTGAATTTGAATTTAGAAGTTAATTGAATGTTAGTATGTATCAAATTTATGATATTTGACAACAAGATCGATACACACAATTTTCTTTATAACACGAATTTGTTTTGATATACAAATAACAATTATAATAACGGTTATTACAAATAATGGTTTATACACAAAAAGTTTACAAACTTACAAACAGTATTGAGTCTTCTATCTGGTCTGGAACTGAATATTTTATTGACGGTTTACGACGAACTTGTAATTCTATACTGGTATCGCTTCAGTTCACTTAACACATAGAGTATCTCTCGCTTCTCACACGTTAGTTTTTCAGCTGAAGTAATGCAATGTATTCTTTCAAATACTAACGTTTGTTCGAAGTTAATTAATTTTCTGAAGTTTGTAACACTTTGTAATGTTCGAAATCTATAAAAGTTCCTGGTCGAATATCTTTAGTTTCCCGAGTAATAAGCGTTTATCACAATTATAGTTTCCGAGGTTTATAGTATACCAACAATATTAAACAGTCTCTTCGCGTGTTGCGATGGGTATCTTTTTATGACCATTAAAAAATTATCGAAAATTCAGCTGGCACAACAATACCGGTATTGTATATACATATATCATACATTGATTCTTACGCTTGAGAATCTTCTACAAATTTAGAGAACAGGTGGGACTTTAGCAATACACATTTAACAATATACGTTACATGCATTTCTAAATATATATTAAACTGATATAAACGTATATATTAAAATAAAGTTATAATATTAAATGCGAAACACGAGAAAAATTTTAGACATACTAAAGGCCATTTTATAAAGGTAATTTTATATTCAATTATATATTCAAACATCTAACACCGCCCTCTACATTCCGACACTCAGTTACACAACCCCTTCCAAACATGTGGTCAGCTTCCGGTAAGTTACCTCTTTCTTTGTGAACCTGACGATGACCGAAGAAGGTCGAAACGTTGTTCGCTCTTCTATGTAAAATATTTTCTCAACCCAAACGAGCGTTTTTGCATATACATTTAGAGCATTATTTGATAGGTTGATTATAAGGGGTCTGAAACTTTATTAAAATGACTTTTTAGGCCTGAAGATTTTCTTTTTGGTTTCCCAACGTTAAAACCAGGGTTTCGATTTCCCTCTGTGGACTCAGCAAATAGCCTGATGTGGCTTTGCTATAAGAAAACACACACTCATTTCTATTTGTATTTATAGCTTTCAGTTCACAGATGAGACCTTTACCCCGAACTAGTTTAGAGTTTAATGCCAGAGTCGTTACTGTTCTAAGCGTTCTGCATCCGTGAATTACAATATAAACAGTTTTTTCAGAATGTTGTCCTTTGACTCTGTATCATTTACCGTTTCGTTATACAAATTATTTGTTGAAGTCCGTGTACATCCACTCTACGGTTATTAATTTTCATGTGATAAGCTACAGGAAGGATAGCTACAAGACTACACCAATCGCCTACTCTTAAATTACTATTTACTAATAAATAGTGGGATTGACCAGCACATTATAACGTTCACATGGCTGAAAGGGCAAGGATGTTCAGTGACGAGATTCGGATCCGAGACCAACTGAATCGTTATATGAATAATTATCTTTAAAATGAATGGTCACATACTCATTCAACCATCCGCATCAACCGGGCAGTTTGAACGGTTGAGACGCCGGGCACACACACAAAAATACAAGAAAATGTTGTTTATGGAGGTAATGCTCTCATTTATGTTGATATCTATATTGCAGTATTAGTAAAGCTAATCGTCCTAAAAAGAGTTATTCATATCTATAATAATAAAAGAGCATATCTGTGGGTCTGAGACCTCCCATAACTTCAAGAGAAAAAACCTAGAAACCTGAAATTTTGAGATATAATAAGTGGACCATGAGGGTGTGTACCTGATTATTACCACTCATCCATGTGCGCAAACGAATCTTTTTGTGAGGCAAGTAAGCGAAAAACACATACTGAACAATATGCGACTGCTATAATTCCAACAGCAAATACCCTAGAAACCTGAAATTTTGTAACAGTACTAAATAGACCCTGAGGGAGCGCACCAGGGTATTATTAATCTTATCTATGTGCGTGCGCGCATGCATGTGCGCATTTTTAATAAGGCAAACTAGTGAAAAATTACATAGAATAGAATTAATTAATTATATATTAATCTCCAATATATAGAAAAGCCAGTGCGTTTCGGTAATAATGCAGTCCAACAACAGCTTTTATGTTGTGCTGCTTAGCAAAAAAGTATAAAGGTTATACTTTTATACTAAAACTGGTTCAGAATACACATCTGACATATTCAACTAGAACACATCAACCTAATGAGCTGGATAATTTTGATAAAATGTGATAAAACTGGGAAATTTTTTGGGATATTGTAACCACAACAATAATCGCGAAATGAAAGGAAAAACATTATATCTATCTTGAGTAGAAAGCAAAACAATAACGTTTTGAAATGTAACCTCTCCATTGGCTCAGCGGTAAGTCTGAAGGCTTATAACGCTTAAAACTGAGTTTAGATACCCGTGGTAGGCACAGCACAAATAGTTACGTGTGTAGTTTTGTGCTTAATGACAAAAGAATAGAAAAGAAATTTGAGGCCTGAAATCCCATATAGTTGACAACGTTTCAAAATAAATCATAAACAGTGGGTATATGTCACAAGATGGCATTATGAAAATTTAAAAGATTTGCTTTGTCTTTGCCTCATATAATACATAAGTACATTACTTTATCACAATATATTATTTGATTCGTAACGCATGGGCAAGCATTAATTTTTTTTCTAAAAAATATTAGAACGTAGTAATAAATCTGCTCAATCAACATTACAATCTTCTCTTTATTAATGTCTAAACACTCTTGATTGTACACTAAAAGTTTGGATAAACTTTGAAAATGAAAATATTTGAATTAAAAATTAATGAAAATATTAAATAGTTTGAAAGAAGTCGGATGAAAATATTAATATAATAATCATGTTAAAATGTTAATGTAAAAATGTTAATATAATAATCATGTTAAAATGTAATATTTTTTCCCAGTTTTTTCTACAAAATAATGTTGGCAATTTTTCAATAAAAGCATTAACTTCATTAATAGATTTTAATCAAAACCAAATCAAAAGCATTTATTACAAAAATACATGAATATTAACTTCCCGGTAGAGTCACCTATGTACTTAGATTGAAACTGAAAATCAACCTAGCCGTCAATACAGCCAATTAAGCATACATTTTTTTTTCTAATGAAAATATTAGATTTGAATAGTTTATTAGCTGGGTACCTTCGCTGTTAACGAGAATTGTTGGCAATAATAATAAAAATTTCTTTACAATTTACTAGAAATCATAAATGCTTTACATAAGAATTAATCTTTTTATATCATAAAACTAAAACCTATGATAGTTACTAGAATACATTGAATCATCAGTTGAGCGCCTTCTCCATTAACGACTATTTCGGACAGAATCCCATTTTTCAAGAGTTTGAAACAGTTTAAGATGCTTTGGTTAAATCTAAGTCTATACATTATGTTACAATCATAAGTATAATTAGAATTTTAAAAATGTATTAAAAATCAATTTAAACAACACGATAGAAATTTTAAACTATTATATAGATTATTCGCTAATAATCATTAGTAAATACATCAGTTATTTGTTGTTAGGCTCAGACACGGTAAACAAACTATTATTAATTATTAGCTTAAGAGCTGAGATACCTTTCAACTGCTAGAATATTTAAGTGAAAGCATACATTAATCTATACATAATAGTACTTACTGTCTTTGCTAAAATCAGGGGTTCGATTCCCGTGAGTGTACACAGTAGATAGCCTGATGTTTTAGTTTTTTGTCTTATAATTACCTATAAAGAAAGCAACTTTTAATGTCCTAAAATAACCTTTGAGTCTGACATGGTCAGGTGGTCAAGGCGCTCGACTCGTAACGTGAGAGTCGAAAGTTCGAATCCCAGTCACACCAAATGTGCTCGCCCTGTCAGCTGTGGGGGCGTTATAATGTGACGGTCAATCCCACTATTTGTTGGTAAAAGAGTAGCCCGAGAGTTGGCAGTGGGTGGTGTTGACTAGCTTCCTTCCCTCTAGTCTTACACTGCTAAATTAGGGACAGCTGGCGCAGATAACCCTCGTGTAGTTTTGCGTGAAATTCAAAAACAAACAAACAAACAAGATTACTCATGAATTTGCATAACTTTAATCTCGGGAACGGGCACTCCAGTTAGAATAAAATAATAATAATAACAATACAGCCTAAGAAGAAAACAGTTTGGTGTGAGGAAAAAACTGGACTCGGTTTTATTGGTTTACTCTAGACTTCAGGACCGCAATTATAAGAATCGCAAGAATTTTCAGTAGTTCCTTATCCTTAGATCGACAGATTGTGACAGATTTCACACGTAGTTTAAATATATCGTGCAATATTGACTTCATAATTCACATAAAGTTGCACATCAGGCTTCATTTAAGTGTATGATTGCTGTCATTAGATAGAAAACGTTGTGTATTGTGGAACACACACTTGGCATAATTTCACACTATGAAACGCATTAACTTTACACTGTGAAGTACATTAACCACTGTTTTCATCAACAGTATTTTCCAAGGGAATCAGTGAGCATTGAGGATTTGAAAAATTATCATAATAAAATAGTTCATAATGGTCTATGTTTTACAAAATCAACATTAGGATTTATTTCTACACTTTATAAAACACGATCATTTCAACTTAAGCATTAATAACGTTTCTCATATTTATTTGTCAAAATATTAATATTATGCTTTATAATGCCATTAGTACTAATCAAACGTAGAAAATGACAAATTCTACAACAAATTACTTCCTTTATCAACGTGTAAACGTTAACGTTCATTTCTTTAATTGCCTAACGGTAACAGCAAACAGCGCGCGCCCACGTGTGTTATTTCTTTTCCATAATCTTATTTTTAAGCCAAAACTTTTACTTTTTTCTATATTCTTCTTCGGGCTGTATTTTATAGAGCTTAGTATCTTATTGGCGTCGCTGTACGGTGTTAATTGTGTGGGGAGAGCTAGGGAATTAAAATCGTTATCGTGCATGACAAATTAGCTGGTGCGTATTCTCTATATTGGGATAGGCCTCGGTGAGTGAAGTAATAGAAAATCTTAACCTTCAGTGCTTCCCTCTATATCCATGCCTAGACCCATTTTTTCCAAGTTTGTAAAGAAGGGGACGAGCTGTTAAAGTAATAATTAATTATATGTCAGAGACCTCGCGGCCCTTTCAAAAAATAATTGGAAATTTCTGTTAAAAAAACAAGCCCACCACCAACAGTAGATAGTAAATACGATAGAAAATAAAATGGAAAATTAGCCCACGTATCTTTCTTTTTATTTTTAGTTATAAGAAATTAATTCCCAGAAGCCATTGGGAAGATATTTCCCCCTGGCACTGACAGGACCATTTACGCAATTGAGAAAAGGGGAGGGAAATATAGGGGTTAGGGGGCATTTGTGATTACAACAACTGAAATAACTACATGCCATGTCCTACAGCTGACTCTAACAAACGAGCGAAACCCTGTTTGTGCTTACGACACCAAGTCGTTAATTTTCAGTGTAACGACCATCAAGTCTGCTACCTCGGGCTCTTGGACAGATGGCGGTTCCCTTCTTGTAATAACTCTTGAGACGAACTGTATTGATTTTCGACCGCATCCTGCCACCTTGTGTCAGAAACTGATGAGGTAAAGGAGATTTGATAGACTTCAGACATATCGTAACAGAATTTTCGTGAATTGTCTCGACTTTGTCTTTATGAAACGTATTATTCACAAATTTATTTCTTTATTAATACAGTAAAGACTCACTCTTCCAAGAAGGTGTAAAATTCGAGAGCTTCGAATTCTAATTTTGTGTGTTTCAAAAATTTAATTGCTGGTATAATGTGCAGAATAAAATACACCTGACAGTGAGGAACTGATAGCGAGAACAATCAGTTGTTTAAAATACACCTGACAGTGAGGAACTGATAGCGAGAACAATCAGTTGTTTATGTCTCCAAAGAATTCTGGATAAAACTTACATAACGTCTAATGTGCGGTTGAATATTATAAACTGGAGTGAAAATAGGAATATTTATAGCCACAGATTATGTAATAATTTTGTAAAAAAACAACAACAACTAATGTCTATATGAGTGATTAAAAACCCGTGTTCCAAAATACCAGTTTGACTGTTGTTGTTTTCAGAATTTTTAATAATCAATTATCTTGTAGGACTAAAGGTTGAAATCCACGAAAGTTAATTTTGTCTTTTTGCTGTTAAACACAAAGGTGTACAATGAGCTACTGTGTTATACCAAATGCAGTAGAAATTGGTTATTGTTATTCAAACTCGTGTTGTTCTAAATATATTGTAGTAGTTAGGTAATCATAGAAGTTCAGTGTATGTGAATGGGGAAACTAACTTGGACAGGAAAACCTACTACGAGTCTATGAGTTAAATCATTGCTGACGTATCTATTAACCAGGATTAGGTTTTTTCAATGAAGCAGTTTCCTTTTCTTTAGGAGTAACGAGTTTTACTCTAATATCTCTTTATTCATCTTTTACAATGAGTAATTAATGTGTCCTTCAAAAGAGAATTAATCTTAGTTGCCTTTAGTAAAACTGGTTTACGATCTGTGTAGAGAAAAACAAAACATTACTTAAGAGTAACCATCCTGGACAAAATATTATATATTTATACATATATATGTATTAGTTTTAAATCTTAACCTTTTATGACCAGAGAATTTGTTGTAGTTTTACAAACTGTAACGAGCGTTGAGATTGTCACGTGCTCCTACGGGTAATATTTTAAGTGGCAAATAAACGTTCTTTACCGTGCGACCGGGTTCTAAATCCGAGGATTCATGTCTCACGTCCCGTTGCTGCAAAAACGTACTCTGCACCTTATAATAGTGGGTGAGCTATAAAATGGACATTAAAACCGCTAAAATAAGATGGCCTAAGAGTTGAAGCTTGGTGTTGTTGACTAGCTGCCTTTTCTTTTGTCTGTTAGTTCAAAACTGGGGAAAAATAAGCACAGGTGACCTACTGTGTAGTTTTAAACGAATATCTGAAACAAAGAAACAAGTTAATTGTAATACATCCCTGAGTGTTAGATACTGGAATACTTCTTGAATTCCTGAATGAAAACATTCAGTTTCTCTTTTACGTTTCTCTAACATTTCTCAAAGTACAGTTAGTAAATAGAAATATAAAAGGGTTAAACTGGATTGAACAAAACTAATCAGAAGCGCCGACTGCCAACTTTTGGAACACTCTT
>NC_134837.1:142099032-142169071 GCF_004210375.1 Tachypleus tridentatus
CGATAGAACTGAATTATGAAAACGAAAAATATCTTGAACTGATGAAGATTGGCAAAGTGACAGAATTTTTTTTTATCTCTTTCACACACACACACAAATGAAAACGTTTTATTTGTTTGTTTTGTTGCTAAGTACAAAGATAAACAACGAGCCATTCGTGCTGTGCCCACCACGAGTGTGACAAACCGAACTTTCATCTTTATTAGCCTACAGAAATACCGCTGAGCCACTGAGGAGATAGAACGAATATTGATTTGAATAGTTTTAATATAAACAATATGTAAACAGAATTTTCTCCGGTGAGTTCAGCTGTAAGTTTGGGACTTAAAATCCGGGTTTTATCACCCTTGGTGGACAGTGTGCTGATTACTATCAGCATTGTATATGTTTGCAATAAAAAAAAGAAACAAGCCAAAACAAATAAGCAATCATTACGTATACGTGGAAAAAAAATGTTCATTGTGACGAGTGCAACTGATAATAAAACTTTTGAAACAATAATACTCACAAGTGGGCCACAGCACGTGTAGTAATTACTCGGCGTTATGATAAACATATTAAAAGTGTACTACTGCTATTTATCAAGTCCTGGCATGGCCAGGTGGTTAAGATATTCGACTCGTAATCTAATGGTCGCGGCTTCGAATCTCCGTCGCACCAAACATTCTCGCTCTTTCAGCCGTGGGGGGCGTTATAACGTCGGGCAATCCCAGCATTCGTTAGTAAAAGTGTAGCCCGAGAGTTGGCGGTTGGTGGTGATAACTAGCTACCTTCCCTCGAGTTTTGCACTGGAAAATTAGCTCTCGTGTAGCTTTGCGCGAAATTCAAAAAAAGCAAACAAACTATTTATCAATAACACACTGAAGAAAGTAGAAACGTTTGTATTAAACTTCTATGTAGTGTTAGGTGTAGCAAGTTCCTAGACTGCAGCTATTCAACTGATTGCAGTGTTACCACTGTTCATGTTTATCAGATGAAACTTCATTAACTCGTCGCCGTGGATTTGGATTCGAATGAATATAATTATTATTTTACAAGACCCTTGTTAAAGCAAATAACGTAAAATGTGACAATCTTCGAAATTATCTCACGATACTTATAGAAATGTTTGCTATCTTAATGACCGTCGCCTCTTATTTCTTCAGCTTTCAACGAACACACATGCTAGCAGAAGCATCGTTAATCTAGTCGCTCAGAATTTTCTCGATCTGGAATTAGTTATTAGACCTAGGTGTAGCTTTCTTAAGGGGCTTAACGCATTGAAATTTTCGACGTGATCGTAAGACGTAAAACAATAATCATAGTAATACACGTACTGAGCGAGCTTTCGTGATGATGTATCGGTTTATCAGAATGAGAATAGTCTCCAAATATGTCTACTTTAAAGCATGAGTCAAGTTGGGTATCCAGTGTAAATAAATAAGGGTTTCGAGTGTGACTGTAATTGGGCATCTGGTGTAGATAAATAAATTTCCTCATTCTATGCTTTTAATGTGGATATTCCGTGAAAATAAGTGTTTAATATGGTTCTAGCTGAGTGTCTTGCGAAAATCAATGAGTATTCATGACATGGTTCTATTTGAGCGTCCTGTGAAAGTACATATTACGGATCTATATATATATTCCATACAAATAAAACTGTATTTCATAAAGCATTTCTAGTTGAGTATCCTATGAAAACGAATGTGCATCTTATACAATTGTTTTGTCTTGTATCACGAGAAAATATATATGTATTACATGTTTCTAATTGGATATTTCGTGAAAATATATATGCATATTGAGACAGTTTCAGCGGGGTATCACTTTAGAATGCGCACGTGTATTTTAACTGGGTATTCTGTGAAAATAAATGTGTTTATAATAAGATTCAAGTTGAGTGTATCCTGAAAATATGTCTTTTTTTTATAATATGGTTATAACTGTATATCTGTAAATATGTGTACTTTGAGCATACATCTAGTGTAGTAAAATAAATGCGTGTGTTTGGTCAGGGTTTACCTGTAAATGTAGACAAAAATAAAACATGTATTTAGTATTTATTTTCACTTAAATATCTGATGAAGATAAGCAAGTGCAATTGCAGTGTGATTCTAAAAGCACGTTCAGCTGAAGAGAGTGATGTGTATTTGTTACATGATTTCAGATAAACGAATGGATGTAATCCATACTTATATCGTGTGAAGATACATTTTATATATTTCATGGCAATTTAAATTTACTGTTGCTCTTCGGACGTTGTACGTGAGCACACTTCTCACGTTTTAAATAACACTATGAGAAGCTACTAAATATAAGTGCTAGTCGATAGTATCTAGTCCTTCTATTTGCAGTATGGAAAAACAGCTCCGGCTTACGAACATCTGGTTTTGATCTATAATTGCAGTACAAAATGAATTCTTACCTCTTACTATCTTAGTTTGACCTCTACGTATAATAAAAGAGAGGGAAGAGTCCTGTTCCTGACTTTTGTTTGTATCAGAAGGACTCTATTATTTTCCATTAGCTCAGTTATTGAATTTAGCGTATTCTATAGATTTTGTTTAATGATCTAACAACTGGTATACAGATGATTGAATACATTATATTAAAACGATTTTATTTTAGAAATCAACGAATCACATGACATCGACAGCCAATATGAAGTCATTGTATAAAGGTACTTATTAGGACTACGTACCGAAATACGTAGGTAGTTTATGTCACACAAAAAAAAGATTGATTTTTTTAAGGGCATGTAATAGTTCTTTTGACGCAAATATTCAAGTACTAAAATGTGCCGAAATTAGGAATTAAGAATTTACAGGAATGAGATACCTTGTACTTATTTCGATTGGAGACAAAGGAATATGAATCAACTTGGAGTACCAGGACCGTCCACAAAAAGACACCAATAACCTTTACCTCAACTGCAGTAAGCAAAGAGCGACATTTTGCTAGAGGTGAGAATCCATGAACACAAAAGCCAGTGACAAAAGCCGTTCACATGCCCCCGTGAACAGTTTTACTCATTCGTTTTTATGCCATCTCCGTTACATCTTTAGACACTTTAACCCCTCTTTTATATTATCCTGCTAGTTTTTTCTTTGTTGTCCTTGTTCTCTCTTTCCTTACAATGTTAGCTCGGCATGGCTAGGTGGATAGGGCGTGGAAGCATTATAATTTGACGGTCAAATCCCACTATTTATTGCTAAAAGAGTAGCCGAAGTGTTGTTGGTGGCTGGTTGTGACTAGTTGCCTTCTCTATAGTCTTTCACTGCTAAATTAGGGACAACTAACGCAGATATCTCTCGTGTAACTTTGCGCGAGCTTCAAAACAGACAAATCTCCTGCTTTTCTTTTAGCATAAATATCTGCATCCTTTTGTGCCTTTTTAAATGTGCAGAACATACTGATTTCCTTTGTTTTATGGTGCTCGTGACTTTTCTTTGTATATCTAGTTTTCTTAATACTTCTTTTGTTTATTTGTCTGTCTGTCCATGATATTTTTTCAAGTTTTCCAAACATTCTCATTTAAAATGCTTCCAACTTCTTCGTTAGATTTTTATTGATTGCCCAAGTTTCTACTTTATATAACAGCACGTAATATTTGATGATTCTCATTTTCAGTTGGAAATTTATTTGTTTTGGTGTCAAAATTTGTTTGATATTGTTAAAGGCAGCTTCCACAATAATTATTTTTCTTGTTATCTCTTTTGAACATGTAATTTATTGTTCAAGGTAAGAAAAACGTTTTACTTGCTTCATTTCATTTTCGTTTTAGGTTTGGGATTTCATGTTTACTTGCTAATAATAAGTCTTAATTTTCTTAATGTTTATATTTTATTCACCCTTTTTTAACCTTATCAACAATTACATGTATTTATTCTGGAATTACAGCCAATAGCTCTGTTCCATGTACATGGTTTAGACTATTTACATTTAAGACACCTATGGCTTGTCCTTCCATTCCTTCTATCTGTGAAGATTATTTCTGTATATATGTTGAAGAGCTTTGGGGAGAGAGAGATTACACATCCTTATATCACATCTTTTCTTGTTTCGATTAATAGCGATATCTCGTTGTTGGATTTCATTTCTGTCATTTGTTCCCAGTAGAAGCTGGTATTAAGTCTAACCATCTAAACCAATGACTTCTAGACATTATATTAGCTTTGAATGATAGACTTGATCGAATGCTTTGGCGTATTCTATAAAACAAACCTGAATGTATTTCTATACTTTAATGTGTTTTTCTGATATCATTCTCATGTGGATTATTGCTCATCTTCTTCCACTCTTTGGTCTGAATCCAAATCATTCCTTTCCAACTCCCTTGCCTATTTTATGTTTCATTCTTTCCAATCTGGCCCCACAGTGGCACAGCAGCATGTCTTTTAACTTATACTTCTAGAAAACTGGTTTCGATACACGTGGCGTGTGCCTTTGTGTTTGATAACAATCGACAAACTAGGTTTCTTTCCGATCTGATCATGAGTACAGTTTGGTGTTAGGTTTATCATTCAGACGATTGAACAATCAGCTGCTTTTAGCTTTTCTTTGAGGGGGATGATAATAAAAACTGATTTCTTTAAGTCTCTGGGATGTAAACTCTGTTATATATGTCATTGTAAAGTGATTTCAGTTTGCCAACACTAAATTCTTCAAGGACCTTTAACATTTCGGTCTTTATTTCAGGTGTTCCATATGCCTAACTGCATCCATAGTTCTTAGTGCATTTTATGCTCCATACTTAAGAATAACTGGCTCTTCGTTTCTTTGTGATGGTTTATCTTGTTTGTCATTTTCAAAGAGATCTTAAACATGTTCTGACCATTTCCTATTTATCTGAACAATATCTACATCTTTTGATACAACCACTTCTTTAGAACATTTTCTCTTTGTTATAAATGTTTGACCTCATCAAACATGGTCTTCCTCTGATGTAAATGGTTAAATTTGTTGTTGCTTGCGCCTCTTGCTTATTATTCTTTTAGTATTCTGCTGTTCACGGCATTTTTTCGTCTTATCTCAGCATTTAAAATAATTTCTTTTATTCATGATTGTTTAGCAATTTCGTTTTCAGAAGGAAACGTTTCGTTGGCATATTGTATACTTTCTTTCAAGCATTTCCATTTCACGTCTATTTTTTCTTCCTTGGATCACATATTGTTCAATGCTTTTCGTTATCGATGTTTCGTATTCTTGCATTTATTTCTATTCAACTTCAGATGTTTGTCTAATACGCGGTTGTTTCGGTGCTTTCACATCCATCTCGAGATTTTTTGTGTGTAACTGTTTATTGGTTTTTTTTAGTCCAATCTTTGCTTCAGCCACTGGAGGATTACAGTATGAGTTGATGTCCGCTTCCGGGTATTTCTATTTGTGTTTGTTACTTTCTTAAACGATCTTTGGTTATGAGGTAATCGATCCGGTTTCTGTGTAGGTCTCTTGGGTTTTTCCGAGTCTATCGCCTTCTTTTATGGCGTTAGAAGATGTTACTTATAATCAACCTCTTCTCCTTACAAAACTGAATCAGTTTTCCTCCTTCTATCTTATCTAGAAAAGCGACACAGGTTGCTTCCGTTCATTTATAGTATACCTCAAGCAGCTGAAGAATGAAACCTTCATTCATTCCAGTCCATTCGAAGACATGCTGGTGAAGTCAACGGACGTAATGTATGTGGACTTCTATGCTATCGGACTGTTGAAACGGACGCTGGAAAACCAGCGTTCTTGTTCAATAGGTAGATTATGGAAAGCACGCAGGGAAGAGTGATTTAGTTTCAACATTACAGTTTTAAGGTGGAACCTTTTGCAATAGAAACTACACTGCAAGGCTATTGTAAAGAAGTAATAATGTGAAATAGAGTAGTCCGAACGTGGTGACACAGATTATTACAACGTGGTAAGACTCCAGAAATATTTAACAATAAAGTAGTCAACCTCTGTATCAATATCTACTTTTAGATATATTGAACACTTTCAAAATTATAATCTTAATTCATTATTTTTACCTGTAAATATATTACAAATTAATACTAAGTAACACGATTTTATGCGTAAGTAATTTTATCTTCAGATTTTGTTTCGAAAATAGTTTAAGTGTTAATTAAACAGCAAAAAAATAAAATAAAAGGTGATTGTTCAGAAGCCACGATAAAAGACTTTTTTCTTTAAAAAATACAAATGGTATTAAAACGTTTTTGGATCTGAGTTGTTTTTTCGAAGTAATATCTAATGACAGATTATAAGCATTAGTGCGCTATTTATATTTTAAAACATCTTCGATACCTGTGTTTTTTACAATTCTTACGGACTTTTTTATTCATTCGAGTGTGTGTTGTTTTTTTATAGCAAAGCCCTATCGGGCTATCTGCTGAGTCCATTGAGGGTAATCGAACCCCTGATTTTAGCATTGTAAATCATTAAACTTACCGCTGTACCAGTGGGTGGCTATTCATTGGAAAGCATGTACTTATGCATCATTGAGGTTACGATGAAATACATATTCGAGTGAACAAATTTTAATTCAACCGTTTAGCTCACCATATGTTCTATATGTATCTGACAACTTATTACATATAAATCACTTTGTGTCCTCGCCTTATATAAACTGTGTAACTTAATACAACTTCCTCTATTGTAGGTTCCATCACCAGTTGGTGTATAAAAGCATCCTCAACAATTTTCAGAAACCTATCTCCTTTACTGTCACACTCAAAATTCTCCAATCAATAAACTAAAATTGCCCATTAAATTAAATCACCCATAAGAACATCTTTTTCAGCTACCATTCTGATCTCGTTATACAGTTTCTCATTACCTTCCACACTTTGAACAGGTTGTCTTAAATAAATACCAATTACAAGACTTTTCATTTATATCTACTAACACTAATCTAAACTGAGCGGTGAGTTTATAGACTTTAGAAGATACAGTTCGGGGTTCGATTCAACGCAGAGGGCAGAGCGCACGTGATCTACTGAGTAGCTTCCCGCTAAAACAAACAAACAAAAATCAAACCTTTTTTCACATGGTTAGAAGTCTAACGATTTCTTAAATCTAATTACGTGCGTTTTCTTATAGTAAAATCCACATAGGGCTACTTGCTGTGTCCACCGAGGGGAGTCGAACCCACTAATTCTAACATTGTAAATCCAAAGACTGTCACAACAAGGGAGAATTTGGTAGTTTTTTGGAATTTCGCGCAAAATTACTCAAGGGCTATTTGCACTAACCGTCTATAATTTAGCAGTGTAAGACTAGAGGGAAGGCAACTAGTCATCACCATCAACCGACAATTCTTGGGCTACTCTTTTACCAACGAATGGTGGGATTGACCGTCACATTATAACGGCCCCAAGACAGGAAAGGCGAGAATGTTTGCTGTAACGAGGATTCAAACCCGCGACCCTCAGCTTATGAGTCGAATCCCTTAACCACTTGGCCATGCCGGGCCTCTGAATGAGGTTGTAAGTGTTGTGCTATCGTACAGATTCGAGCGCCACAACCACTCCAACGAGGGATAGATCTAAGTATATAATTATTAATTATTTCTTTTTACCATATACTAACTTTATCCCATGTTTTGTTTGCTGACCTGCTGTTATCCTCACTTGTATCTAAATACACCTCTTTTTAACTTCGTAATGTTCCTTAGCACTCGTGTAAATAAAGAAATAATTTGCAGAAATACATAGGTATAAGATAAAAGAAGTTTCTACACCCACCTAACTGATAACAGTTGCAATCAGTATAGCAAACTAAAACAAAATGGTATCTGGATACCTCTCTCGAATTCATTTAGAAACATAGCTAGTTTAAGCTCTAACTCTATATAAAGTCCAATCAAGTGAATAACACACCAGTAAGAAAGCCCACACTCGAATCACAGCCCTTACCTCCACAAACAGACCTTGTAAGGGCATCCCTGAAAATGGAAGCATATTATCTTTCCAAAAACAGGATATGAACTAATTAGTTCATAGTATTATACAGATGTAACTAATTAATAAATAGAATTACGCGAACGTATAAATTATTCACCATGACAACGGATAGTATCGGATCGCCACAACCTTACGGAAAAGAACTTAACAGACACCAGCGCGGATAAACAAACAAGGTACAGTATCTAGGCATATATTTTGACAATGTACAGTATCTAGGCATATATTTTAACAATGTACAGTATCTAGACATATATTTTAACAATGTACACTCTCTTTCCACATAGACATAGAAGGTAAACACCCTCAGTTTAAATAACTGCATGCGGGATTTTGCGTAGCATGGTGTCCATTAGATTTTAACATAAGTTCAGTTCTTTTTGTTTCTATTGTTTTAAAGTTTGACCAGTTGATAAAGATCGTAAGTTGTTGTTTTGACGTGATTTTTTTATATGAATTACCACTGGGATAACACATTAATTTGTTGACCAACAACGTTCGCTCTGACATCTGTAATGTGTCTGTTTGAAAATTCTGTGTATCCTTGCACGATTGCCGTAAGAAAACGAAAAGTTCCTTTCTAAAAGTGCAGCATGTAGTCTACACCATGACACTTCTGCACTTTGCGTAATACAGAAATGATTTAGAAACGAAATCTTCACATTGCTCTAATCCTTTCTTAGGATTTCAGGACTGATATGATCCAATGCCAAGCACAATACATAGCATTTTTAGAAGTTATATGTGGTTTATGTACTCTCCCTCCTTTCTCATAGATCACAAAGCACACATTTTACCGATCGTGACTGCTCATTTTGTGCTATACTGTGTGTAATAAGGTTACACTTGAATTGTTTAAAATGTCTTTAACGGTTTTTAAATTTAATAACTTATTTCTGATTTTCTTTGTATTTATAACAAGGTTTTCATTTCGTCACCCCTAGCGGCCGCTTGCCTGAACGTTTTCTTTTTTTTTAGATAACAAACTTGGGAAATACTTAGGAAAGTTATGGTAGAAGATTTTTCAGTTTGTGTGTTTTAAACGTAAAACTGCATAGTAGGAACCAAACCCTGAATTTTTGCCTTATAAGCCTTCAAGTTCACTGCTGAGCCTTCGTGGAAAATATATCTTCTAGCGCCTCTATGAAATATTTAACTATAGGCTAATTTGTTTCCAAATCTGACATTTACTGAATACAATAATATGTTAGCAGAAAAACAAGATTCTATTGGTAAATGAAAAAAAAAGGGAAACAAAATCTTGTTTTATAGAATACAATTTCTACTTTACCTACAGCTGGAACCTAATTAAATAAAGTCATGTGAACATTAAACTCGAGCATAGATAAATACGAAATACTTTGCTTTCATTAGAAAGTGTTGACAATAATTTAACGGAAACTATTATTGTACTAGTATACAAAAGTTCGTCAAAAATTACAGGAAATCTTTATTGAACGAGTCTTAAAGTAATTATTTAATCACAATATTTTTAGTGAAAATAACGCACGAAATGTTAAAGTGAGCTATGTAAGAGACTTAAACTACACACTTGAACCTTTTCGCTGTATTCTAGGTCAGAAGTGAAAAACATAGTGCGGACATTTCCGACATAAACTTTTCAAGTATTTCAACTGCACAAGGAATAACAGATATTTGGTAGAAATAAACGTTTATTTTTTCTTTATGTTTTAAGGCCAAGTAGATAATATATGTGTTAAAATACCAGAATAATATTATATTAATTAACATTTATTCACCACTTAAAATTTTCTAAACACCGACTTCATAACTTTTGTAATAGTAGGCCTATTTGCAGTATAGCTTAAGCATTAGGACTAATACATAAACGTAACATAGGCTTACCTGAAACCCTACTTGGCGAATGTTATTTTTGCTTTACTTTAATAAAGTTTTAACAAAGCTATCTAACAAATCAACATGAATCTTGAGCATTCGACGTAAAACACCATAGTTGGCCTAAGAACAAGCGGTGATTGTGTTGTTGCTAAGCGACGATGTATAATTGTTGACCATTATTAAAGAAAGGAGCGTGAAATCGTTCTCGACAGAGGGACAAAGGTTTGTTTGTTTTTGGAATTTCGCACAAAGCTACTCGAGGGCTATCTGTGCTAGCCGTCCCTAATGTAGCAGTGTAAGACTAGAGGGAAGGCAGCTAGTCATCACCACCCACCGCCAACTCTTGGGCTACTCTTTTACCAACGAATAGTGGGATTGACCGTCACATTATACACCCCCACGGCTGGGAGGGCGAGCATGTTTAGCGCGACGCGGGCGCGAGAGGGACAAAGGGAATAAGTCTTTTAAAAGTTAGTGATTTTGTTTGATTGTGCAGGTTAACTGTAAACTGTATGTATAATTGTAGGATGTAACGTACTTCCAATTTTTATACTGCAAAATAAATCTATACAGAGGAATGAAAGGTACTTCATACTAAATTATTACACTAAAATAACTGTACTACACACTAAATATTTACACTGAACTCAATGTTCTACATACTAAATATTTAATGAATGTGATATATACTAAATCATTAATGTGTAATGAATGTAATATATACTAAATCATTAATGTGTAATGAATGTAATATATACTAAATCATTAATGTGCAATGACTGTAATATATACTAAATCATTAATGTGCAATGACTGTAATATATACTAAATCATTAATCTGTAATGAATGTAATATAAAATAAATATTTGAATAGGAATAAAGGTACAACACACTAAATAACTGCACTATCTACTAAACACTGAACTAAAGGTTCTATACACTAAATCTTTACACTGTAATGAATGTACTACATGCTAAATTATTAAACTAAATCATTGATGTGTAATGAATGTAATATATACTAAATCATTAATCTATAATGAATGTAATATATACTAAATCATTAATGTGTAATGAATGTAATATATACTAAATCATTAATGTGCAATGACTGTAATATATACTAAATCATTAATGTGCAATGACTGTAATATATACTAAATCATTAATCTGTAATGAATGTAATATAAAAAAATATTTGAATAGGAATAAAGGTACAACACACTAAATAACTGCACTATCTACTAAACACTGAACTAAAGGTTCTATACACTAAATCTTTACACTGTAATGAATGTACTACATGCTAAATTATTAAACTGTAATGAATGTAATATATACTAAATGTTTACACTGTAATAAATGTATTACATGCTAAATATTTACATTGTAATGAATGTACTACATGCTAAATTATTAAACTGTGTTTTTACACATTATTCTATGTACTATGTACTAACTCTTGCTCTCGGCTGCAACTTAATGCCATAAGACTTCTGAATTAATCTGTTTTGTATGTTATTTCACCGAAGTTTTAAAATAATAAAGAAACCTTTCTAACAATACAACATAAACACCATCTTTGGTCTAACAACAGTGAGATGATAGTTTTGTTACTAAGCGATGATGTACAATCATGTGAAAAATGTTAGGACACCCAATGAAAGCCTGTTTATTTTTGTAACATTTTTGGATATATAGATATTTAATCTCAATTTTAACAATACTGAGAGATTATAGGAATATAACTAAACAATTAAACCCTAAGAAAAGACTTTTCAAGATCTTCTGTAAATGTAATTCTACAAAATGCATATTCAAACTGAGGAAAAGTTAGGACACCCACATATATTCCCACTTAAAATGGCCCAACTAACACACAAGTGCATCACACCAGGTGCACATGATTACGAGATTGTCACTCAGCATTTTGAATGAGGCTTGTTTTATTTAAACCTCAGAGATTTAGTTTGGTGCGCTCCTGAATGTTGAAGTGAGAGTGAGCACCATGGTGAGAGCAAAAGAGCTGTCTGAGGCCTTCAGAAAGAAAATTGTAGCAGCTTATGAGTCTGGTAAGGGATTTAAAAGATCCCAAAGATTTTGAAATCAGCCATTCCACTGTCCGGAAAATAGTCAACAAGTGGAGGGCTTTCAAAATAACTGCCAACATGCCCAGGTCTGGTCGTCCAAGCAAGTTCGCCCGAGAACAGACCGAAAGATGCTAAAATAGGTCTCCAAACACCCTAACATGTCATCACAGGACCTACAGCAGGCTCTGGCTACTGTTGATGTGAAAGTGCATGTGTCTACAATCAGAAAGAGACTGCACAAGTGTAACTTGCATGGGAGGTGTGCAAGGAGGAAACCTTTGTTCTCTAAGAGAAACATCAAGGCCAGACTGAAGTTTGCCAGAGAGAATGTAGACAAAGACCAGGACTTCTTGAATAATGTTCTTTGGACAGATGAGTCCAAAATTGAATTATTTGGACACCAGAACAGAGGACATGTTAGGTGTAAACCAAATACAGCATTCAGGAAAAGAACTGCATACCAACTGTGAAGCATGGAGGTGGAAGTGTCATGGTTTGGGGCTGCTTTGATGCAGCAGAACCTGAACAGCTCACAATCTATCATGACTTCTACTGTGTATCAGAGGGTGCTTGAGGATCATTTGAGACCATCTATAAGAAAATTAAAGCTGAAGCGGAACTGGACCCTGCAACACGACAATGACCCAAAATATACCAATAAATCCACCAAGAACTGGCTGAAAACTAAGAAATGGAGAGTTCCTGAATGGCCGAGTCAAAGCCCAGATCTTAATCCCATTGAGATATTTTGGGGTGACTTGAAACGGGCTGTACATGCAAGAAACTCCTCAAACATCTCACAGCTGAAAGAATTCTGCATTGAGGAGTGGGGCAAACTTTCTTCAGACCGATGCCAGAAACTGGTAGATGGCTACAAGAAGCGTTTCACTGCAGTTATTTCAGCCAAAGGGGTAACACTAGCTATTAGGGGTAGGGTGTCCTAACTTTTTCCTCAGTTAGAATATGCATTTTTGTAGAATTACATTTACAGAAGATCTTGAAAAGTCTTTTCTTCAGTTTTAATTGTTTAGTTATATTCCTATAATCTCTCAGTATTGTTGAAATTGAGATTAAATATCTATTTATCTAAAAATGTTACAAAAATACACAGGCTTTCATAGGGTGTCCTAACTTTTTCACTTGACTGTATGTCGTTGAGCAGTACAAAAAACAAGAACGTGAAAGCGTTCTTGACGAATAACAAAGGCAATAGACCTTTTAAAGTTAGTGATTTTGTTCGATTGGACAGGTTAACTGAATGTATAGTTTCAAGAGGTAAGGTACTCAGAATTTTTATATATCTTTACACTAAAATGAATGTACACAAACTAAATCTTTACACTGAAATGAATGTACTGTTTGTTTGGAACTTCGCGCAAAGCTATAAGATGGCTATCTGCGCTAGCCGTCCCTAATTTAGCAGTGTAAGACATCATAACGCTCCCACAGCTAAAATGGCGAGTATATTTAGTGTGACAGGGAAAATTCTTATTAAATGATAAGAAAACGTGAGGATTTAGCAGTAATAGCGCCATCTAGGTTCATAGATAATTTCTGCGATCTTGTCTTATCCATTTCGTAACATAAGAAACGTTGAATAAAATAGCTGTATTTTTTTTTCTTTAGACGGAAGAGCAGCAAACAAGCGAAGCGTGCAGATCGCGTTAGTTGAGGCAGAAAATTATGGTAGCAAGGCCCGTTAATCCCGTCCACATACACGAGGAATCCACCGAGGGATTTAACTTACAAGGACGTGAACACTGGGAATGAGGACTGAAATGAATAAAAGCTGTCTGAGTCGAACCTTGTCTAATCTCTTCTGTCAAGGTGTAATGGTTACCCATAGAGCTGGACGGATGGGGCAGAGAAAGTAAACATTTGCTTACCTATCTTTAGGCTACAATTTTCGGAATGAGAAAAGTGCACAAGCATGTTCATATTCTGAAAGAGACCTGAAAAGCTCTAAGAAAGACATTACGGTAAATCTTTTCACATACGTCGTCTGTATTTGTTGATTCAAACTAATCTGTCTGCATTCTCTTCGCCTGCTCGACAGTTTTCTATCATTATTACCGATTGAACAGTCAAAATCAAATTAAACTGTTTGCTTGGTGTTATATTTAGTTAAGACACCTGACGATAACGAGTGTTGTTTGTGTTAAGGGGTGTTATAATAGTGTTATCGTATACAAAATATTCTTATACTTGGTCAAAACTACTTCTGTTCAGTACGATGTGTGTAGTATTATTATATGTCGATATTTTTAAGTGACATTTTTTAGGAAACAGAGTTATTTAGTAAAAAGCATGAGTGTTATTTGAAAACAACATTGTTATTCTGACAAGAAACAATGCCATTTGGTAGGAAATAGTACTATTTCAGACAAGGGGTTTTAGCACTTGGTAGAAAACCAATATATACATATATATTATATATAATACAAACTGTTCATTATAGTATGTAATGGTAGTACAGAACAACATTGGTCGGTAGAAAGAATACAGGGCTATCGAATAGTGCACTTAATATTCGGATGAAAAAAGTCGTAACTGGTGAGATAGTATATAAAGTCCTCATACAAATGACTGCTTGACAAGACGTGGATCACCTTTTTTTTTTAATTCAGGTTTTTTTTCATTAAATTCCGTTAGTTTTTGTAGCGAGCTAATTAAGAGTTAATTAATAATTAGATAATTTGTTTGTATTTCGATATGTATATTGTTGAAAGTAAAACAATAGGCGTGTTTTCACGCACAAAAGAGGTGGAAATTTGTTCATTCTTTTTTCATGATGTTTTATTTAGCTAAATTGCACGCAACCCCATCTACCGGAAGCTTCTTGTAAATTCAGTCATTAGCAAGGAGGCGGTGCTTGTTATAACGAAGGACTAGTTTTTAATGGCCCAACCGTGGATTTTACTACATATTTTCATTGTTAGAGTGTAGGATCGTTACTGAATAATAGCAGCCACTATTCTTTAGGAACTTGAATTATTCTAAGCTTTCATATAGGCCAAATATTATCTGAATATCATTAAGCAGTTTCTACACAGTATATATATTTTTCAACTTTATAAATTAAGATCATGAAAGAAATCTTGGGGGTTAGGCTTAATTACGCTATCGAGTTCACGCTTAAGTCCGAAAAACTTGAACTTTTATTTTACAATCAGTCTCGTTAGCTTACAGTGTTATTATTGGTGAAATATGTTTCAAAAGTTTTGTTTACTCATTGGTATAAAGATTACGAAATACAGGGTTCGAGTAACGATAGTTAAACATACGAAAGTGGCACCTCTGTTAAAGCAGCAGTAATATTCTAAGTATTTAATTTCTATTAAATGTTTGTATTTCGACAAAGAACTATGATGTTTATTTCATCAGACGTTATGGCCTTTAGTGATTGATAACTTGTTATCAAAAGTAAGGTACTAATGTAGATCAAATTAAAATTAACTTATCAAATAATGAGATATTCCTGTGCAACAGAATAACAATAAGTACATTACTTCATACACCAAATGTACAATAAAACTAAAACCTGTAAAATTAGTTATCACTGAACCACCATTTGGGTTTTTCAATATTAATGATGTTTTCAGCCGTAATCCCAATAATATCTTTCGAGGTACAGTCGGCTAAGAGATTTAGGTAAGTTCTAAGTCCAGTCGCTAAGAGTTTAATGAAGAAATAATATTTATACTTGTACAAAATGTTAAAATATAAAATATTCCCTGAATTTAGGAGTAAAAGCTTGAGAAGATTGTCATTCTACATTATAAAATGTTGCTAATAAATCCTGGAAATAGTGTTTTATTTTTTGATAGATTACTTAGATTCTTTGAAAGCAGGAGTTTCATACACCAGGAACCCGGAATGTCTGTTCACCGGAAATAAACACAAGGAACCTTTAATAAACACAATGATGCATTTTAACTGAGTTTGAGATTGAGTCCTCTGATTAACGGATATAATATACTTGAATAGAGGTCACACGTGTTCACTTGAAAAATTGCATTTTAATAAAATTTTAATTGTGGTTGTGGCCGTCTTATTTTAACTTCACCCTTTAGGCAGAATATACGACAAACTAAAAGTATAGAACAACTGAAACAGGAGGTGTTCGTAACTCGTGTCACAAAATAATTAAACAAATAGAAAACAAATAATAAACACTTCGTCTTGTTAGTGTCAGACTTATCATCTTCCTTGTTAAATAAATATAATGATTATACTTTAAGTGGCATTCCAGGGATGGTTATTATTTAAGTGACATTCTAGAGGTGATAATTATTCAAGTGACATTCCAGGGATGATTATCCTTTAAGTGACATTCGATTATTCTTTAAGTGACATTCCAGGGATGCTTATCCTTTAAGATCCTTTAAGTGACATTCGATTATTCTTTAAGTGACATTCCAGGGATGCTTATCCTTTAAGATCCTTTAAGTAACATTCTAGGGGTGATTATTATTCAAGTGGCATTCCAGGGATAATTATCCTTTAAGTGACATTCCAGGGATGCTTATCCTTTAAGATCCTTTAAGTAACATTCTAGGGGTGATTATTATTCAAGTGGCATTCCAGGGATGATTATCCTTTAAGTGACATTCCAGGGATAAGTATCCTTTAAGTAAGGTTCTAGGGTAGCTACACTGTAAAAGTTGGGTGCGATTATAATGTTATCATGAAGCCCACAAACCTAATTTGAAGATATATCACTTCCACCACGCGTGGCTACGTGGTTAGGGCGCTCAATTTGTAACCTGATGATTGCGGGTTCGAATCCCAACAACACCAAACAGGATGCTCTTTCAGCCGTGGAGGATAAAAGAGTTGGTGATGACTAGTCCCATTCCTTCTAGTCTTTTACTGCTAAATAAGGGACGGCTAGTGCAGATACCCCTCATAAGCTTTGCGTGAAATTCAAACTAAAACCAATTTTTCATACTTTTTCACTATGTATATATATATATATGTAACGATTAGGTTGAGTGTTTATAACCTGTACAAATACAAGTACACTTTCTGTGCTTCGTAAAATGTTTGTTATTCATGCTGACTTTCTATAACGTCTAGTCCTCAAACGAAATCGCTGTACAAAATCATTACTTCATCCTCGTGGATATAATTTTAAAAATAAAATATTAATCTTGTACAAAATTGTTAACCTAAATATAGATATGTATAGATATCAGAACATTCGAAGTCTTTACATAAGATGATACACACGTTTTTAATTCTGTTCTTGGGGCAGTTTGTTCAATTTTCGATTCTAAAGTTATGTAATTAGCACTCTTTTCTAGTGGTAGGAAAAGCTAACCTTACTTTTTACAGACTAAGACAACATTATGCTACGAGTTCATCATATTTTTAAACAAAAGTTGTATGCACCCAAATTGTAAATGCGATTTTTAGCCGAGTGGAATATAATTTTTATCAGATGTCTTCCTACACTTTAACTTTATCGTTTCAAAAAACAAAAATTGTATGAAATTAGATTGGAGTTCCTCAGTGAAGTTTTTACTTAAGTTTAAAATAGCTGTTTTATGAAGCGTGAAACCGTGTGAAATATGCAGTTGCTAAAGCATATTAGTACGCTAACAGTGGATAAAATAGTTATCACACGTGACTATGTTATTGTGCTATTCTTCTAATGATAGAGTTGCTTCTTTCAATATCCGATTGTTACATTAAATAAATATGTTTGTGCATTTTTTTAAATCTTGCGAGATCAAGCTACAAAATCCACCACCTGCTGTGGCATTTTACGACAACAGGAAGTTATTAATTCATTAATTAGTGATTGACCGTATAAGGTACGGTGCACCTCCGGCAGTTGAATGGAGTATGCCGTATACGGTTCATACGGCTTTAAAAATTTCTGTGTGCACTTAGAGCTACCGCAATCAATGGGTTAATAAAAAAAACAAAGAGGTGATGCAAAGTTATAAACATTTTTATTTTATCAAAGATAACAGAGTTAAGTAAAATGTTAACAAAATATTCGTGACTCATGCAATTGTGGAGTTGTAATCAGATAGGTAAAAATACGATCACAGGTATGACTCGATAGAGTTGTCATAATAGTCGTTGAGTGGCAGAATTGTAATCAGGGGAATGGATTGTTAGACTTATGTGAAGATATAAACATCTTGTGACTGTGAAGATATAAACATCTTCTGACTGTGAAGATATAAACATCTTGTGATTGTGAAGATGTAAACATCTTGTGACTGTGAAGATATAAACATCTTGCGACTGTGAAGATATAAACATCTTGTGACTGTGAAGATGTAAATATCTTGTGGTTGTGAAGATGTAAACATCTTGCGATTGTGAAGAAGTAAACATCTTGTGATTGTGAAGAAGTAAACATCTTGTGATTGTGAAGATGTAAATATCTTGTGGTTGTGAAGATGTAAACATCTTGTGATTGTGAAGATGTAAACATCTTGTGATTATGAAGATGTAAACATCTTGTGATTATGAAGATGTAAATATCTTGTGGTTGTGAAGATGTAAACATTTTGTGGTTGTGAAGATGTAAACATCTTGTGATTGTGAAGATATAAACATCTTGTGATTGTGAAGAAGTAAACATCTTGTGATTATGAAGATGTAAATATCTTGTGGTTGTGAAGATGTGAACATCTTGTGATTGTGAAGAAGTAAACATCTTGTGGTTGTGAAGAAGTAAACATCTTGTGGTTGTGAAGATGTAAACATCTTGTGATTGTGAAGAAGTAAACATCTTGTGATTGTGAAGAAGTAAACATCTTGTGATTATGAAGATGTAAACATCTTGTGATTATGAAGATGTAAATATCTTGTGGTTGTGAAGATGTAAACATTTTGTGGTTGTGAAGATGTAAACATCTTGTGATTGTGAAGATATAAACATCTTGTGATTGTGAAGAAGTAAACATCTTGTGATTATGAAGATGTAAATATCTTGTGGTTGTGAAAATGTGAACATGTTGTGATTGTGAAGAAGTAAACATCTTGTGGTTGTGAAGAAGTAAACATCTTGTGGTTGTGAAGATGTAAACATCTTGTGATTGTGAAGAAGTAAACATCTTGTGATTGTGAAGAAGTAAACATCTTGTGATTATGAAGATGTAAACATCTTGTGATTGTGAAGATGTAACCATCTTGTGATTGTGAAGATGTAAACATCTTGTAATTATGAAGATGTAAACATTTTGTGATTATGAAGATGTAAATATCTTGTGGTTGTGAAGATGTAAACATCTTGTGATTGTGAAGATGTAAACATCTTGTGATTGTGAAGATATAAATATCTTGTGGTTGTGAAGATGTAAACATCTTGTGATTGTGAAGATGTAAACATCTTGTGATTGTGAAGAAGTAAACATCTTGTGGTTGTGAAGATGTGAACATCTTGTGATTGTGAAGAAGTAAACATCTTGTGGTTGTGAAGAAGTTAACATCTTGTGGTTGTGAAGATGTAAACATCTTGTGATTGTGAAGAAGTAAACATCTTGTGATTGTGAAGATATAAATATCTTGTGGTTGTGAAGATGTAAATATCTTGTGGTTGTGAAGATGTAAACATCTTGTTATTGTGAAGATGTAAAGATCT
This sequence comes from Tachypleus tridentatus, assembly GCF_004210375.1. Taxonomy (NCBI): domain Eukaryota; kingdom Metazoa; phylum Arthropoda; class Merostomata; order Xiphosura; family Limulidae; genus Tachypleus; species Tachypleus tridentatus. The sequence goes on from NC_134837.1 coordinate 142,118,521, forward strand.
TGTGATTGTGAAGATGTAAATATCTTGTGGTTGTGAAGATGTAAACATCTTGTGATCGTGAAGAAGTAAACATCTTGCGATTGTGAAGAAGTAAACATCTTGCGATTGTGAAGATGTAAATATCTTGCGGTTGTGAAGATGTAAACATCTTGTGATTGTGAAGAAGTAAACATCTTGTGATTGTGAAGAAGTAAACATCTTGTGATTGTGAAGAAGTAAACATCTTGTGAATGTGAAGATGTAAACATCTTGTGATTGTGAAGATGTAAACATCTTGTGATTATGAAGATGTAAACATCTTGTGATTGTGAAGAAGTAAACATCTTGTGATTGTGAAGAAGTAAACATCTTGTGGTTGTGAAGAAGTTAACATCTTGTGGTTGTGAAGATGCAAACATCTTGTGGTTGTGAAGAAGTTAACATCTTGTGGTTGTGAAGATGTGAACATCTTGTGATTGTGAAGATGTAAATATCTTGTGGTTGTGAAGATGTAAACATCTTGTGATTGTGAAGATGTAAAGATCTTGTGATTGTGAAGATGTAAACATCTTGTGATCGTGAAGAAGTAAACATCTTGTGATTGTGAAGATGTAAACATCTTGCGATTGTGAAGAAGTAAACATCTTGCGATTGTGAAGATGTAAACATCTTGTGATTGTGAAGATGTAAATATCTTGCGGTTGTGAAGATGTAAACAGCTTGTGATTGTGAAGAAGTAAACATCTTGTGATTGTGAAGAAGTAAACATCTTGTGATTATGAAGATGTAAATATCTTGTGATTGTGAAGATGTAAATATCTTGTGGTTGTGAAGATGTAAACATCTTGTGATCGTGAAGATGTAAACATCTTGCGATTGTGAAGAAGTAAACATCTTGTGATTGTGAAGATGTAAACATCTTGTGATTGTGAAGATGTAAACATCTTGTGATTGTGAAGAAGTAAACATCTTGTTACTGTGAAGAAGTAAACATCTTGTGATTGTGAAGATGTAAATATCTTGTGGTTGTGAAGATGTAAACATTTTGTGATTGTGAAGATGTAAACATCTTGTTACTGTGAAGATGTAAACATCTTGTGATTGTGAAGATGTAAATATCTTGTGGTTGTGAAGATGTAAATATCTTGTGGTTGTGAAGATGCAAACATCTTGTGATTGTGAAGATGTAAAGATCTTGTGATTGTGAAGATGTAAATATCTTGTGATCGTGAAGAAGTAAACATCTTGCGATTGTGAAGAAGTAAACATCTTGCGATTGTGAAGATGTAAACATCTTGTGATTGTGAAGATGTAAATATCTTGCGGTTGTGAAGATGTAAACATCTTGTGGTTGTGAAGAAGTAAACATCTTGTGATTGTGAAGAAGTAAACATCTTGTGGTTGTGAAGATGTGAACATCTTGTGATTGTGAAGAAGTAAACATCTTGTGGTTGTGAAGAAGTTAACATCTTGTGGTTGTGAAGATGTAAACATCTTGTGATTGTGAAGAAGTAAACATCTTGTGATTATGAAGATGTAAACATCTTGTGATTGTGAAGATGTAAACATCTTGCGATTGTGAAGAAGTAAACATCTTGCGATTGTGAAGATGTAAACATCTTGTGATTGTGAAGATGTAAATATCTTGCGGTTGTGAAGATGTAAACATCTTGTGATTGTGAAGAAGTAAACATCTTGTGATTGTGAAGAAGTAAACATCTTGTGATTGTGAAGATGTAAATATCTTGTGATTGTGAAGATGTAAATATCTTGTGGTTGTGAAGATGTAAATATCTTGTGGTTGTGAAGATGTAAACATCTTGTGATCGTGAAGATGTAAACATCTTGCGATTGTGAAGAAGTAAACATTTTGTGATTGTGAAGATGTAAATATCTTGTGATTGTGAAGATGTAAACATCTTGTGATTGTGAAGAAGTAAACATCTTGTTACTGTGAAGAAGTAAACATCTTGTGATTGTGAAGATGTAAATATCTTGTGGTTGTGAAGATGTAAACATTTTGTGATTGTGAAGATGTAAACATCTTGTTACTGTGAAGATGTATACATCTTGTGATTGTGAAGATGTAAATATCTTGTGGTTGTGAAGATGTAAATATCTTGTGGTTGTGAAGATGCAAACATCTTGTGATTGTGAAGATGTAAAGATCTTGTGATTGTGAAGATGTAAATATCTTGTGATCGTGAAGAAGTAAACATCTTGCGATTGTGAAGAAGTAAACATCTTGCGATTGTGAAGATGTAAACATCTTGTGATTGTGAAGATGTAAATATCTTGCGGTTGTGAAGATGTAAACATCTTGTGATTGTGAAGAAGTAAACATCTTGTGATTTTGAAGATGTAAATATCTTGTGATTGTGAAGATGTAAATATCTTGTGGTTGTGAAGATGTAAATATCTTGTGGTTGTGAAGATGTAAACATCTTGTGATCGTGAAGATGTAAACATCTTGCGATTGTGAAGAAGTAAACATCTTGTGATTACGAAGATGTAAATATCTTGTGGTTGTGAAGATGTAAACATTTTGTGATTGTGAAGATGTAAACATCTTGTTACTGTGAAGATGTAAACATCTGGTGATTGTGAAGATGTAAATATCTTGTGGATGTGAAGATGTAAACATCTTGTGATCGTGAAGAAGTAAACATCTTGTGATTGTGAAGATGTAAACATCTTGCGATTGTGAAGAAGTAAACATCTTGTGATTGTGAAGATGTAAACATCTTGTGATTGTGAAGATGTAAATATCTTGTGGTTGTGAAGATGTAACCATCTTTTGATTGTGAAGATGTAAAGATCTTGTGATTGTGAAGATGTAAATATCTTGTGATCGTGAAGAAGTAAACATCTTGCGATTGTGAAGAAGTAAACATCTTGCGATTGTGAAGATGTAAACATCTTGTGATTGTGAAGATGTAAATATCTTGCGGTTGTGAAGATGTAAACATCTTGTGATTGGGAAGAAGTAAACATCTTGTGATTGTGAAGAAGTAAACATCTTGTGATTACGAAGATGTAAACATCTTGTGATTGTGAAGAAGTAAACATCTTGCGATTGTGAAGATGTAAACATCTTGTGATTGTGAAGATGTAAATATCTTGCGGTTGTGAAGATGTAAACATCTTGTGATTGGGAAGAAGTAAACATCTTGTGATTGTGAAGAAGTAAACATCTTGTGATTACGAAGATGTAAACATCTTGTGATTGTGAAGAAGTAAACATCTTGTGAATGTGAAGATGTAAACATCTTGTGATTGTGAAGATGTAAATATCTTGTGATTGTGAAGAAGTAAACATCTTGTGATTATGAAGATGTAAATATCTTGTGATTGTAAAGATGTAAATATCTTGTGGTTGTGAAGATGTAAATATCTTGTGGTTGTGAAGATGTAAACATCTTGCGATCGTGAAGATGTAAACATCTTGTGATCGTGAAGATGTAAACATCTTGTGATTATGAAGATGTAAATATCTTGTGGTTGTGAAGATGTAAATATCTTGTGGTTGTGAAGATGTAAACATCTTGTGATTGTGAAGATGTACAGATCTTGTGATTGTGAAGATGTAAATATCTTGTGGTTGTGAAGATGTAAACATCTTGTGATCGTGAAGAAGTAAACATCTTGTGATTGTGAAGATGTAAACATCTTGCGATTGTGAAGAAGTAAACATCTTGCGATTGTGAAGATGTAAACATCTTGTGATTGTGAAGATGTAAATATCTTGCGGTTGTGAAGATGTGAACATCTTGTGATTGTGAAGAAGTAAACATCTTGTGATTGTGAAGAAGTAAACATCTTGTGATTATGAAGATGTAAATATCTTGTGATTGTAAAGATGTAAATATCTTGTGGTTGTGAAGATGTAAATATCTTGTGGTTGTGAAGATGTAAACATCTTGTGATCGTGAAGATGTAAACATCTTGCGATTGTGAAGAAGTAAACATCTTGTGATTGTGAAGATGTAAACATCTTGTGATTGTGAAGAAGTAAACATCTTGTGATTACGAAGATGTAAATATCTTGTGGTTGTGAAGATGTAAACATTTTGTGATTGTGAAGATGTAAACATCTTGTTACTGTGAAGATGTAAACATCTTGTGATTGTGAAGATGTAAATATCTTGTGGTTGTGAAGATGTAAACATCTTGTGATCGTGAAGAAGTAAACATCTTGTGATTGTGAAGATGTAAACATCTTGCGATTGTGAAGAAGTAAACATCTTGCGATTGTGAAGATGTAAACATCTTGTGATTGTGAAGAAGTAAACATCTTGTGATGTTTGGGCAGGTGAAAATATGAATTACACCAATATTATTACTCTTGTTCAAAGTATACACTTCGTGACGCAAACAATTCAAATCAGTTGAGAGTTTTAAGGTTAGTGAATTCATTGCTTTTAACCGAAAGTATGTCGAGCGATTAGTCCTCGCTACAGATAATACTGTTTGTTTGTTTTTAATAATGCGAGGACGTTATGAATGGAAGATTTTCTTTACATTTTACATGAATTTGTGAATAGTTTCAAAGACCTTAAATGTAAAAGAAACAAATTAGGTTATTTCAGGTAACATGATTTATTTACCCTCTTATAATTCAATATAACTCAATCTGTCTTCTTCGTCACGACTATTTGTTCAATATTCTGAAACATCCCATCTTATGTTCAAAACGTAATTGATCTTTTTGTATAAATTATAGATTTTTAAACATAATAGATATTTATGTGCTCATTTTGAGCCATTTTATTGTAGAAGTCTTACATTAAAGTTATATGAGGGTTATATAAATTTTAACCCCCAGGGAAAAATCACCTTCAAGACACCGAGACACTGGAGAATACGAATCAATACTAAAACCATGAGTTATAGGTCTTGTAAATATATTCCTGAAGATTGATCATAGTGAATCATAGAGGATGTTTAAAGATCCCAACAAACACGTTTTTCTACCTGGTCTAAACAATATTGAATTTTTTCCAGTTTGAATACTTAATTTCCTTGAAACAAGTCATACCGAAGAAACGTTTAGAATGGTTTGTAATGTACATAGTTAACAATCTACCCTGTCTCATTTATCTGGAAAATGAAGGAAGAATAAACATATGGATAAGTAACAGATTAAGTATTTGATTTGACGTAGTCCTAACATTATATCGTTTCCACAATTAAGTGAGCTTTTACGTGTATTTAAGAACTGTCACTTGAATGTAGGTGGCTTTATTCTGCGTAGGTTTTTGACATTAAAAAACTCAAGAGCGGTGGGAAAAGATAACACTATTGTCAATTGTAATCCACTGCTATTCGTTTTTCTTTTATCTTCTCGTGTTCCTGTTCCTTTCAGTAGCTGAAGTAATGTGCAAGCTGATATCTTAACTACACACTTTGTATTATGTCTACTGACTATTTCTACCCGAGGGAAGTCTAGGGTTACAAGAGGTAAACAACCATTTTGGAGTTCTTGCTGATGGTGTATGATTACAAAAGTGCCATTTCATGAACGGTAAAAATCCTCATACATCATCATGTAACTTGTAGCACGAACCTGACACCTTGTTAGAATCTGCCATTTATTTTGTTATCAACGATTAATTAAAATTTTAATGGATGAATCTGAGAATGTGAAACTGGAATCTCTGTTGAGTTACAGAAAGTGGTAATTTTGTTATCGCAATGATTCAAGCTTTGAGGTGAAGTAAACAGTTCTTTCGTATAGAATTAATAGCTTAGATTATTCGCCACGGCATAACACATTAGACATGTTACTGCGAAAATTGTATTATCATAAAACAAACAAAAAATGTATTGAATAAAGTAAAAAGTATATAAACTACTTTACCAATAACATGTGAAGTGAGTACTTAAACAAATAAAGAAATAACTTCTGCTAATGTTTCTTTCACTATTTCAAGTATCTGATTCAATGTGTTCAAACGAACGAGTGATAATTTGTTACTGAAATGAACACCCCTAAATATACACGAAATTACGTAAACAAGAGTATGACTAAGTTGACAGCTGGCTTTGTTTTTATCGTATTTAAAGTGGTGTTCATAGTACCGTTTTATATGCTGGTAGGTTACCAATTCGAGACAGAACTACTGGAAAATATGAAACGTGTATCGCAGTTTTATGTAATAAATGAGTACACAAACGTCTTGAAAACTGACATTGAAAATTAACTACATGCACGAGAACCAAGCATATGGTGGACATTAAGAAAACTTAGTATCAAAAAGCATTACCGTTGTTGTCAGTAGGTGTGTTAATGACTAAAACAAGGGATGTTAGGAAACTGTATATAGTGTGTCAGATATATACTTATGTTATCATCTACTGACGAGTAAGTGTGTTAATGACTAAAACAAGGGATGTTAGGAAACTGTAAATAGTGTGTCAGATATATACTTATGTTATCATCTACTGATGAGTAGGTGTGTTAATGACTAAAACCAGGGGTGTTAGGAAACTGTATATAGTGTGTCAGATATATACTTATGTTATCATCTACTGACGAGTAGGTGTGTTAATGACTTAAACAAGGGGTGTTAGGAAACTGTAAATAGTGTGTCAGATATATACTTATGTTATTATGTAATGATGAGTAGGTGTGTTAATGACTAAAACAAGGGGTGTTAGGAAACTGTAAATAGTGTGTCAGATATATACATATGTTATTATGTAATGAGGAGTAGGTGTGTTAATGACTAAAACAAGGGGTGTTAGGAAACTGTAAATTGTGTGTCAGATATATACATATGTTATTATGTAATGAGGAGTAGGTGTGTTAATAATCAGTGATGTCGAGAAACCCACTTGTTGAGAAATTTATATGCAAAAACGGCTGGTTTGGGTTGAGAAAATATTTTACATAGAAGAGCGAACAACGTTTCGACCTTCTTCGGTCATCGTCAGATTCACAAAGAAAGAGGTAACTGACCGGAAGCTAACCACATGTTTGAAAGGGGTTGTGTAACTGTGTGTCGAAATGTAGAGGGCGGTATTAGATGTTTGAATATATAATTTTATTTATTTTATTATATTGATATAGGTATAAAGGCGTTCCTTTATATTGGTTTATTTTGGGTTTAAGTTGTTGTATAAGTAAGGCTTCTTTAATTTTGCGTTTGTTTATGTTTGTTTCTTTATTTAGTATTTGAGTGTTTTCTATGGTTATGTTGTGTTTATTTGACTTGCAGTGTTCGAAAACGTGTGAAGGTGACTTTTTATGTTCTTTGAATCTGGTTTCCATTTTCTACTTGTTTCTCCAATATAGAATTCGTGGCAGTTATCACATTGTATTTTATAAATAATGTTGGTGTGGTGTTTGTCAGTGTTTGTTTTTACATAGTATAGACCTCAGTTTTGTGCCGGGTTTTTGAATAAATTTGGTATTAACTGGAATGTCATATTTTGTTACTAATTTTTGCCAAATGTTGGTTATTTGTTTGCTGATGTCAGGAATATATGGTATACAGCAGTATATGGTTTCGTGGTTTTTTGATTCGTGAGCTCTATTTACTTTAGTTGGTTGATTTTGCTTTCTGTCTAGGTGTGTGCATGTAATGTTTTCTACGGTTTGTGGAGGAAACTTATTGATGTTGATGAAGTATTGTTTTATTTTGTCTAATTCATCGTTAATTTTATCTGGTGAGCATAGTTTTATGGCTGTGTTTATTTGGTTTCTTAGTATGTTGAGTTTTTGTTTTGTTTCATGTGCTGAGTCCCAATGAATGTATAGTCCAGTATGGGTGATTTTTCGGTGGATTTCTGTTTTGAATTGTGTGTCAGTTCTTGTAATTTTGAGGTTAAGAAATGATATTTGATTGCTTTCTTCCTGTTCACATGTGAAGTTAATGTTGGGATGTATAGAGTTAATGTGATTGAAAAAATTAAGTATGTGTTCTGTAGATTTGAATCCCGCAACCGTGTCATCTACATATCTGTACCAGTATAGTGGTGGATGTAATGCTGTGTTAATTGCTTGTGTTTCAACTTGTGTCATAAAAATATTGGCTAGAACTGGTGATACTGGGTTGCCCATGCTTAGGCCATTTGTTTGTATATAGTTTTGGTTGTTGAACATGAAGTTTGTCTTTATCGTGGTGAATTCTATGAAGGTTGCTAACTGGTTACTGGGAATTTCTATAGTTGGGTTAGGGTCTCGGATATAGAGTTCTAAGGCTATCTTGCAGGCTTCAGTGGTTGGAACTTCTGTAAAGAGGGATATAACATCGAAACTGGCCATTAAGGCTTTATGATTAAGTTGATTTAGATTAGACTTGAAATTAAAAGAGTCTTTGATGAATGAGCTGGCTGATGTTACATATTTGGAGAATGCCCATGCTATGTATTTACCACGATTGTAATTAAACGATTCATATGTGGACATTATTGGTCGTAATGGTCAATCTGGTTTATGAGGTTTGGGGATGCCGTATATTTGCGGTGTGCGTGAGTCGTTTTTACGTAGGTAGGAATAAAGTGTTTGTGAAATTGTGTTGGCTTTTTTCATTTGTAGTAGTAATTTGTTCAGTTGCGTCTCGTGTGTCTTTGTTGGATTTGTGTTTATTTGTTTAAATTTGTTCGTGTCTGATTGTCCTGACATCAGCGAACAAATAACCAACATTTGGCAAAAATTAGTAACAAAATATGACATTCCAGTTAATACCAAATTTATTCAAAAACCCGGCACAAAACTGAGGCCTATACTATGTAAAAACTACACTGACAAACACCACACCAACATTATTTATAAAATACAATGTGATAACTGCCACGACTTCTATATTGGAGAAACAAGTAGAAAAATGGAAACCAGATTCAAAGAACATAAAAAGTCACCTTCACACGTTTTCGAACACTGCAAGTCAAATAAACACAACATAACCATAAAAAACACTCAAATACTAAATAAAGAAACAAACATAAACAAACGCAAAATTAAAGAAGCCTTACTTATACAACAACTTAAACCCAAAATAAACCAATATAAAGGAACGCCTTTATACCTATATTAATATAATAAAATAAATAAAATTATATATTCAAACATCTAATACCGCCCTCTACATTTCGACACGCAGTTACACAACCCCTTTCAAACATGTGGTTAGCTTCCGGTCAGTTACCTCTTTCTTTGTGAATCTGACGATGACCGAAGAAGGTCGAAACGTTGTTCGCTCTTCTATGTAAAATATTTTCTCAACCCAAACGAGCCGTTTTTGCCTATAAAATTAGGTGTGTTAATGACTAAAACAAGGGGTGTTAGGAAACTGTAAATAGTGTGTCAGATATATACTTATGTGATCATGTACTGACGAGTAGGTGTGTTAATGACTAAAACAAGGGGTATCAAGAAACTCTAAATAGTGTGTCAGATATATACTTATGTTATTATGTAATGACGAGTAGGTGTGTTAATCACTAAAACAAGGGGTGTTAGGAAACTGTATATAGTGTGTCAGATATATACTTTTGTTATTATGTAATGATGAATAGGTGTGTTAATGACTAAAACAAGGTGTGTTAATGACTAAAACAAGGTGTGTTAGGAAACTGTAAATAGTGTGTCAGATATATACTTATGTTATCATGTACTGACGAGTAGGTGTGTTAATGACTAGAGTGAGGAGTGTCTGCAAGCTGTAAATGGTGTGTCATAGTGTTTGAGATACATATTTATGTTATTGTGTGGTGTCACGTACCTATGAGTAGGTGTGTTAATGACTAAAGGTTAAAGTGCCTGGTGAAAGCAAACAATCGTTAAGATATTATTTATTTTACTTTTATTTTACTGTCAGTATATTATTGCGTGTAGCTAGTTGTGCATGTGTTGGAATGTTTATTGTTAATATTATCATTGCTATAAAAAAAGGGCTCGAGTTGTCTTAGTATTTGCACGAAACTTAACAGTTGGATGTGAGAAGGCAAGCCCGTGCTGTTCGATAGCTGATAAAAGCCGGTGTGTCATGAGTAAGACTTGTTCATATCAGCTGCTACCTCAGAATTAATTTGGTCGTCATGAAGACCTAACAAGGAATGTGTATATATATTTATACTTGTGTATGTGTTTTTCAAGTGTTTTCTATTTTACAAAAAACTGAAAATGAGGAAAGAAGCGTACCGTTTCATGATGATTGGGGGTACGGGAGAAAATTCCCAAACTTCTCTCTCTCTCTATATATATATATATATATCACTGTTATGTTAATAGTTAATAAATACTTTGTTCTATTTTAAGTTTTGTGAAAACCAGTTGGAAACCACCACAAGCAGTAGCATTTGGTATTTGGTGACAGTATTAGTCATACAAATTAATGATATAGGTTAGTATTATAAGATGTAAATTACTTTTTACCAACAAATGAGGGTTAGTTAAGACTTTAATATTATTTACTTTGGACATTTACAAGAGGGATTTCCTCTGGTGATGTTGGATATTAGGATTTGATCACCACTCTCACAGATCATCCATAATTTAAACGTACGGAGCATATTTTTAGGATTATCGATCGTGAACCACAAACCATCTGATTCATATACCATGCACTGTAACCATTAGGCCATGCCCAAAAATGTATTATATTGTATAGACTAGCTTCACTTCAGTTATTTTTAAACGTGTGTTTCAGAAATTAGCTCCTATGAAAGACGATTAATATGACTGATTCTAATATATTCCTAAGCATTTCCTAGTATTGATTACTATAATTTGTTTACTTTGTTTACAATACAGACAACCGTTGTTTATAATTTATCATTGTCTGGGTTCTCAGCTTCGGACGTTAGGTAGTAGTCATAATATTTCACTATGTAAGAGGAAGTTAAGGTAGAAAAGGCCCAACTTAATCTTTCTTTATTGAAAACTAGCCTAACTTCCACTTGACTTGATTTCCCTATTGAAAAGACAATTTTATTTTTCCAAACCGAACCGTCGATAAGAGAAGGATATAAAATTGTGTTCTGTATCTGAAAAACTAGTGTAATCAAATTCTCAGAAGTTTTTAATGAAAAGAAAAAAATATTTCTTCATAAAAAAACACGAGGCAGAAAATACTCTCTAATCAACTTTCTCGAGCTTTTCAACTTACTTATTTTTGGTTATTTTTCTTCGTTTATACCATTACTAGAAGATGGCTCGTGCAAACCGATTTTTTTTGTTATTGTATGGTTATTCTAAATATAACTAATATGATATATTCTAGTCGCACCGTGTTACATATCGCGCTATAGTGCGTGTTAAAAATTACTAAATTCAGAACGTAATGTCGTTGTATGCACCCCAGACATTCAGTCAGCTATGAGCTCTTTTAAGATAAAGTTGACTGTCAATTCTGTTGTTTTGGGAAGGTGGAGGGAGTGTATCCTGACCCTTTGGACCATGTATATATAAGTTGTTCTTCAGGTTGATAATTACAATATATCTTTCTCTTAATTAACGAAGAAATAACATAGTATTTTTATTTATTATTTAGGGTAAAAGACACCATCACAGGTTCGCTACAGGTGCTGTTGTAATAAGCTGAATATGATTATCGTGGGAAAATTAGGATAATTAGTTTTCGTCTTTTTTTTTTTTTTTGAGGGGTGGGTAGGGAGAAATGGTGCTAAGATATATTGAACCGTTGCTACAATGTTATAAGCTATTTTATATACACACAAATTGATAGACACAAGGGCTAAAATCGTTCCTACAGATTGGATTAGGGCGCTTGATTGGCACTATGAAGGTTGTGGGCTCGAATCTCCGTCTCACCAAACATGCTTGCCCTTTCAGCCGTGGGGTCGTTATAAAGCTTAGGATCAATTCTATTATTTATTGATAAAAGAGTAGCCCAAAACGTAGAGGTGGGTGGTCATGATTAGCTGCTTTCCCTGTAGCCTTTCACTGCTAAACTAGAGATCGCTAACACTTGGGTAGCACTTGTGTAGCTTTGCGCGAAATTCAAATACAGTTTTCTCACCTTAACGTTTAAATGTACAAAGTATAATTATTGTTTCCTTTCAACTGCAGCTCATAGTTTCATTTTTATATTATTTATTTATTCTGTTTTAAACTCTTAAAAAATACAAGAACAAAAAACGGGAATATCATTTTCACCACACACACACACAAGAAAAAAATGGACTTATGTGATCTATAAATACCGAATGTACATCGAACTTTGATAGTTTAATTCCTTTTGTTGCTAAATCTATTGCCTTTTCCGTGCAGCTGGTACTGACCAAATAAATTTGTGGGGCACCCAAACATTTGAGATGACTGGACATGGTATAGCTGTTAGCTGTGAACCTTAGATTACATGGTTGCAGCAAACGTGCTCTGCACTGTCAGATCGTGCGTGCGTTAGAGAAGTGACTATCATAGTCTATTAGCTCAAAACAAGAAATGGTTTGGGCAGATAATCGTTGGATAGATGTATGTGAATATTTGAAACACATTGAACTAAACTGTGTGTTATCAGTTTCTAATTGTCGTTCATAATAAGCTACAACAATTTATGTTTGCTGAAATGTTTATGAGACTGCAAAATGAGTCAGCTATAGGCTGCTCTTTAATCCTCAGCTCTGGTTGTTTAACTCCAGTCTCACTTCTCGACCTAAAGTCATTACAAAGATCCGTTACCGCGATATTTCTTACCATCAACTTGGCTGAAAAGACGAGAACTAAGTCTGCTCCAGCCTGGAATATTTAGCTAACCCTATATAATGTTTATTATTTAGCTAACCCTATATAATGTTTATTAGTTAGCTAACCCTATATAATGTTTATTAGTTAGCTAACCCTATATAATGTTTATTAGTTAGCTAACCCTATATAATGTTTATTAGTTAGCTAACCCCATATAATGTTTATTATTTAGCTAACCCTATATAATGTTTACTATTTAGCTAACCGTATATAATGTTCTTTTATTTTCCGCGAGCTAATGCTAATATGATTAATTTTATAATAAACACTAACCCTTCCGTACACACACACAGAGATTACAGAGTTTAACAACAAACTTAAGAAACGAATACTAGTTAAATTCCACAGCCTAATATTCAGTACTTAAGTGTCCATGATTTATTTTGACAATTATACATGACTAGTCCAGTTTTTCAGTTGCGTTGAGGTGTGTTAACACTGTGCAAAGCACAGGATGTTTCATATGTAGAGTATGGCATCTGGAGCAATATTTTTTACAAATGTTTCATGTAGAGGGAAGATCGTTTGTTCACACTGAGGTGTGTCTAACGTAAGTGTGTGTGGTAATAGAATTGACAAAACATGTATAAGTTCTGTAACAAAAAGATAAGATTAACTGTTCAAATTGAATGGTATTTTTTTTACCATTATGAAATCCAAAGATTGAAGATAATTTTGCTAAAAATGCAAAAGAAAATGTTATAATCCTACTGTCTTTGAAATACTGATAGTCTGTTCGTGTTGTATGTAAAGTTGGGGGTTTTGGTCGAAGTTGGTGATACCGAGGTTTTGATGAAGGATTTACGTTATTATTAATAACGTACGGTATGGTTATTACAATTATTATTAATAACGTACGGTATGGCTATTACAGTTATTATTAATAACGTACGGTATGGCTATTACAGTTATTATTAATAACGTACGGTATGGCTATCACAGTTATTATTAATAACGTGCGGTATGGCTATTACAGCTATTATTAATAACGTGCGGTATGGCTATCACAGTTATTATTAATAACGTACGGTATGGTTATTACAATTATTATTAATAACGTGCGGTATGGCTATTACAGCTATTATTAATAACGTGCGGTATGGCTATCACAGTTATTATTAATAACGTACGGTATGGCTATTACAGCTATTATTAATAACGTACGGTGTGGCTATTACAGCTATTATTAATAACGTGCGGTATGGCTATCACAGTTATTATTAATAACGTGCGGTATGGCTATTACAGCTATTATTAATAACGTGCGGTATGGCTATTACAGCTATTATTAATAACGTGCGGTATGGCTATCACAGTTATTATTAATAACGTACGGTATGGTTATTACAATTATTATTAATAACGTGCGGTATGGCTATTACAGCTATTATTAATAACGTGCGGTATGGCTATCACAGTTATTATTAATAACGTACGGTATGGCTATTACAGCTATTATTAATAACGTACGGTGTGGCTATTACAGCTATTATTAATAACGTGCGGTATGGCTATTACAGTTATTATTAATAACGTACGGTATGGGTATTACAGCTATTATTAATAACGTGCGGTATGGCTATTACAATTATTATTAATAACGTACGGTATGGCTATTACAATTATTATTAATAACGTACGGTATGGCTATTACAGCTATTATTAATAACGTGCGGTATGGCTATCACAGTTATTATTAATAACGTACGACATGGATATCACAGCTATTATTAATAACGTGCGGTGTGGCTATTACAGCTATTATTAATAACGTGCGGTATGGCTATTACAGTTATTATTAATAACGTACGGTATGGTTATTACAATTATTATTTATATCGTACGGTATGGTATTATAATTATTAGTATTTTCTGAAGAGGATAGGTAACGCATCATGTTTACTTTGTGTATAAACAGCATAAAAATAACATTAAACATGGCAAATGTTAATAAACAATTACTGTGTCACGGTTCTTGGTTCAAATAATGTTTAAAACCGTGACGTGATTGTTTTTGTGTGTTTCAGGTTATTTTTCACATAAAGTAGATGTAATAACTAGTTTTAATTTGAAACATAATGGCTTCATATACACGGGGTTATATAATGTTACAACAGATTTCACATTATCAGCTGTAAAAGTGCCATTTAATCCCGTTGTTTGGCTCCAAAAATGAGACAAAGCCCTAGTGGTGGCGCGTGCTGCTAGTTGGTTTCCTTCTCTAGGTCAGCAAGTCAAGAGAAGAACGGTTAACATTTATGGTCTCTGACGAATTCGTAAGTTGTGACATTACCGTTTAACTTACGTATACATAAGGTATGTCTTGATCGTTTAACTTACGAATATATAATATGTAGTTCAGGCTGTACATTCAAATTTAAGTGTAAAACACACACACACAAAGAGATCTGACCCAAAGGTTTTCAATAAAAACAAGGATCAATAAGACTAATCACGCTATTTTCTGTATTTAAGAATTCACAGTCTGTTACATTTGATGCCATAGAGCCGTTTCGCACAATATCAAATTTCATAATGACGGCTGGGGTATAACGTACGCAGAAGTGGTCTAAGCGCTATATGTTTCATCAACTACATTAATACAACAACTTTTATGATGTAAACTGTAATAAATAAGTGAAGAATAACTGTTATAATTTTGTTATTATTTAAGCCAGTTACAAATCAAAAGTAGAAGTACTAACAACACATTATTATTGTTCGTTTTTGTTTTTTTAAGTTTCGCGCAAAGCTACACGAGGGCTATCTGCGCTAGCCGTCCCTAATTTAGCAGTGTAAGACTTGAGAGAAGGTAGCTAGTCACCACCGTCCATCGCCAACTCTTGGTCTACTCTTTTACCAAAGAATAGTGGGATTGACCATCACATTATAATGCCCCCACGGCTGAAAGGGCGAGCATGTTTTGGTGCGACGGGGATTCGAACCCGCAATCTTCAGATTACGAGTTGATCTCCCTAACGACATGGCCATGACCATTATTATTGAGTATTTATTTTATTATTCATAATAGTTTATAGAACTTATGACTGAACATGGAAAAGAACATCACAAATCTGGACATGTTTTTAAATTTTTCCCAAATACTGGATATTTGTGTTATTTTAAGTAACTAATTTAATAAGTAAATAATGCTCATTTTGTGTAAAGAGCTATAGAACTTTAAGTAATTCTTGCAATTGTAATTTCTTTACAATTGTAATTTATTAATTTAGTTTAATTATTATTTAAATTTCGCCACCTATATGCATAAAATCTGAAGTGTTTAATGAATTTTCAGCTGCCGTTTTATTTTCAATATTAATTTAATAAGTCACTGCAACAACCATAGCGTATTTACACCGCAATCACTCAATTTAAAACTCATCGTAATTGAAGGGTAAAAAATAAAAAAAACACCAACAAGTTCTGTTTTCATATAATTTTAACTCATCACCAAAAAAAAAGTAAAAAGAAAGAATAATATATGTGTCAAGACTAATTTGATATGCAAATATAAAAGTTCTAGTCATTTCTCGAAATTATTCTAAGTACACAGTGCAAGCCATGAAATTATTTTAATCAAATATTGTAAACATCATAATTAGATACTGCGTTAAAAAACATAACAATTATAGCAAGAATCCATCAATCCAAAAATGACATCCTAAATAATGTAGTATATAATACGTAAAAAAAAATAAAAAAAACACTTTTAGATCTGTTCTTGCAAAAATTTATATGATGAATAGTTTGTCAATAAAAGGCACTTGGTCGTCAGAACACACAAACAGAAGTTTTTTTATTTATAATTCTGCATCATCACAATTTATGATTTTCCTTAATTATAGACGCCATTTTGTTCATGAATTACTACAACATGCTATGAATACATCACCATGAGAACAAACGGTAGGTATTTATGAATTGGACATGTCACATTAAAATAACCACATCGTTGCTTTAGTGAGCATAAATATTGGAAAATCCAATGTTAATATGAATACAAATAATTTTGGTTACTGAAATGATTCGTAACTATCACACAGTTAATTATATTGAAATGCATTAGTTGTAGGTGTTACACGTTAAGCCGGTTCACCCGGGCTCAAACCTTAGACTGTAAAAACAATAATTATTTACATTTTCACTATTGTTTCTGAATAGGTGAAATAGATATTGTTAAAAACGTGATTACTTGCTATTACACACTATGGCCCTCGCTGGTACAGCGGTAAGTCTACGGATTTACAACGCTATAATCGGTGATTGCTTCTTTGGAATTTCGCGCGAAGCCACACAATTGCTATATGAGTTAGCCGTCCATAATATAGCAGTGTGAGACTAGAGGGAAGGCAGCTAGTCATCACCACCCACCGCCAACTCTTGGGATACTCTATTACCAACGAATAGTGGGATTGACCGTCACATTATAAAGCCCCATGGCTGAAAGGGCGAGCATGTTTGGTGCGACGAGGATTCCAACCCACGCCTCTCATATTACGAATCGAATTCCTTAACATACCTTTCTACGCCGGGCTATAATCGGTGAACTCAGCAGATAGCTCGATGTGGCTTTGCTATAACAAAACACACACATACAAAACTTTTACTCTCCCACTAGAAGTGCCGAACTAGTTGACACGTAATTCGAAACTAAAACAAAAGAACTCATTTTTATATATATTTATGATGGAGAATCAACATTTTGAGATATTGTATGTTATAAAAACCTTTGTTTTCGTGGGTGCTTTTACGTTATATTTTTTTAGCTTCATTCTTTATTTATTACCAGTTTACAAGTGAAATATTGAGCGAAACAACACATCTCTTCGCCGAATCGATCAAGCGCATAACCGATCTGTTTGACGATTTTTTTCACAACTCCCTTAGTCAGTCCATTACGAAGTTCAAACCAGAAGTGCGTAAATCGAACATCTTTTGTCCGCCGCAGAGCACTTGGAACTTTTCGTTCAGTAAAAGAATTCATCAATTAATCTGGAGCTGCAGTGACCTAAGGACTATCAGCTTCACCAACTGAGAGCGCCATACAAAATAGTACGGTGTTTGTTTTTAAATGCAACAGGTTTCATTCTTTGTTTGTTTGTTTTGGAATTTCGCACAAAGCTACTCGAGGGCTATATGCACTAGCCGTCCCTAATTTAGCAGTGTAAGACTAGAGGGAAGGCAGCTAGTCATCACCACCCACCGCCAACTCTTGGGCTACTCTTTTACCAACGAATAGTGGGATTGACCGTCACATTATAACGCCCCCACGGATGAAGGGGCGAGCATGTTTCGCGCGATGGGGATGCGAACCCGCGACCCTCAGATTACAAGTCGCAAGCCTCAACACGCTTTGCCATGCCGGGCCATTCATTCTTTGAAACTGAGTACCAGAAATTGTACTTTTGATAACCTTGTTTCCTTTCTAAAATAACTTGCTATTTTTCACCTTGAAAAATACGTTATCATTTAATAGAGCCGAAGTAAGCCTTATTTTCAACATAGTTTTTACATATTATTTTGTTTTCTTTATACTATCACAGAGTAGGTTGGTGTGTCGCTTTTATCGCAAGAGGCCCAGCATGGCCATGTGGTTAAGGCACTCGACTCGTAATCTAAGCGTTGCGGGTTTGAATCCCCGTCACACCAAATATGCTCACCCTTTAAACCGTAAAGGTATTATAATGTGACGGTCAATCCCACTATGCGTTGGTAAAAGAGTAACCCAAGAGTTGACGGTGGGTGGTGATGACTAGCTGCCTTCCCTCTAGTCTTACACTGATAAATTAAAGACGGCTAACGCAGATAGCCCTCGTGTAGCTTTGTGCTAAATTCAAAACAAACCAAATCTGCTGTGCTTTCGCACAACTTCTTTTTTGATAATTTTAATAATATGTATTAAAATTTTTACTTTTTCTTGTTCCTGGGCAAAAAGTGTTATTTCCCAATTGCTTATATCTAAAGTAAATGGAAAATACCTAGTTTTTCTTCAAACTTGGATTTCGTGACCTGGTAATGATATTTTCAAATTTACCCATTTTCCAGAACATTCCAGGTAGATTCAGCGCTGAGTAGCTCATAGAGAATTTTCTCGAACTTACAAGAATTTTGAAGAACTTTCTGGAATGTTGTAGAACTTATGAGAATTTTCTAGAACTTTCCATAGTAATATATATACAGGGGCTCACCACTCACCACTTCAGTTTAGTTCTAACTGCCTAAGCAAACACATAGACCTATCTGATTTTTATCAAAGATGGCATCAAGAAGCTGTAAGTATTTTCCAGACGCACTACAACAGGAAGCACTGGCCATAACGGATCGAGTTCTCTGTGGGGAGGCAAAATGTCAAGTGTAGGCCACTAGTGGACCTCCAGAAGGTGTTGTTCTTACCACAGCACATAAAATTGGGTCTTATGAAACAATTTGTCAAAGCTTTTGGTAAGGAGTCTGCAACTTTCAAGTACCTTCGAGGTTTTTTTCTAGGCTGTCTGAGGCAAAGGTCAAAGCTGGTGTCTTCGTTGGACCACAAATAAAGAAGATCCTGGAGTGCACAGAATTCCCCAAGAAGCTTAGTGGAAAAGAAAAAAAGCTTGGGGGAGTTTTGTCGTAGTGGTTCGGGGCTTCTTGGGCAATCACAAGGCCAAAAATTATGTGGAACCGATTGAGGATCTGGTGAAGACCTATGGCAAAATGGGCTGCAGAATGTCCCTAAAAGTCCATATTCTTGATGCCCATCTTGATAAATTTAAGGAAAACATGGGAGCATACTTAGAGGAGCAAGGCGAGCGCTTCCATCAAGATATACTGGACTTTGAACACCGATACCAAAATACATAATGGGAGACTATATTAGGGAGCTGATACGTGAAAGTGATTCACATTACTTTCGCAAATCTCGAAAAACTACTCACTTCTAAACATTTTTCTATAACTTTACTATAAATACATGTAAATCTTGATTCATATGTTGTTTTATTCAGACCTTAAGTAAGGCCCGGCATGGCCAAGCGTGTTAAGGCGTGCGACTTGTAATCTGAGGGTCGCCAGTTCGCATCCCGGTCGCGCCAAACATGCTCGCCCTTTCAGCCGTGGGGGCGTTATAATGTGACGGTCAATTCCACTATTATTTGGTAAAAGAGTAGCCCAAGAGTTGGCGATGGGTGATGATGACTAGCTGCCTTCCTTCTAGTGTTACACTGCTAAATTAAGGACGGCTAGCACAGATAGCCCTCGAGTAGCTTTGTGCGAAATTCGAAAAACAATCAGACCTTAAGTAAATAAAAATGTGCAAATTTGTCCATTTTTACATAGAAAATAGGTTTATTTCTAAATTTCATTATCCAGGTCACAAAAGCAAAGTTTGAAGGGAATAATGGCCATTTTCTGTACTTTTACAACATAAGTAATTAAACATTAACACATACAATCCAGGAACAAAATTTGTGTTACATAGTGCAATTGATATTATTTTTAGCACAAGTTTATTTGTTTACTTGTGCTAGCCATAACTTTCCATCTCGTTAGTAGAAAGAAAAGTAATTATCATATCTTTATTTACAAATGTCAACGTAAAAATAATTTTTAGACGCTTCATACCTTACTCATTACAAAAAATGAATGTGTGTTTGTGTGCTTTCTGAAAGCAAAGCCACATCGGGCTCTGTGCTGAGCCCACCGAGGGGAATAGAAAATGAAGACAATAGAAAAATCGATACACACCACAGAAAATATTTAGAAGACAAGTCTGTGAACACTAACATTATTATCATGTGTTAGCTAATCACTTAGATACGTAGAAAAAAACAACAAGAAGCTAAACATCTTGCAAATGTTTTAACATGTAAACATGAAAAGTCGGAACATAAAACGTGTTTTTGTTTGAACATTCAATTATAAATTAAACACTTAAACGACTTAAATAAACCTAATACTAAACACCCGAGAAAGTGTAATTTCTAACAGTGTAAAAGTGCTCATTTTTTTTCTCTATATCAGTAATCTTAAACACCACAGCAAATATAATTACTAGCGCTATAGAACTCTCCATTTATTCTCTGTACGGGTTTTGTTAGACGAAGGAGATCAACGTTTGGTAAATACGGTAAACAAATGTTCATTTTACTTTTGTTGGATTGTGTTCGTAGTTCCTTATAGCAAAGCCATATCAGGCTATTTGTTGAGTCCACCGAGTGCAATCGAACTTTTGTTGGAATTATACTCTTTATAGTTCGCCCCCCAGTAGCTCAGCGGTATGTTTGTGGACTTACCACACTAAAAAGGGGGTTTCGATACCCGTGATGGGCAGAGCACAGATATCCCATTGGTAGCTTTGTGCTCAATTCAAAACAACAATTTTATAGTTCTAAGACTTGTTGAGAAGATTACTTTAAATTATCTTATACACAGATAAGTTCAATAGTGTAACGTTTAAGTGAAAGTATTATTGAACGAAAGTTACGTTTTACCGACGTAATAAAAATAAACGTAACAGTCAGAACCCATAAACATGTAAAATTATCTTTAGATACATTTAATGCACTCACGTATGTTTCTTTATCAAGAAGCCCGGCATGGCCAGCTGGTTAAGGCGCTCGACTCGTAATCTGAGGATCGCGGGCTCGAATCCACGTCACACCAAACATGTATGGGGGCGTTATAATTCGACGGTCAATCCCACTATTCGTTGGTAAAAGAGTAGCCCAACAGTTGGCAGTGGGTGGTAATGACTAGCTGCCTTCCCTCTAGTCTTACACTGTTAAATTAGGGACGACTAGCTCAGATAACCCTCGTGTATCTTTACATGAAATTCAAAAACAAACAAACAATCTTTATCAAGAGAAAGTACAAAAATGTATCGTCCGCTTGTAATTGGTTGTATAACATTTACTTTGGAACGAACAATTATTATTATTATATTTTCAATATTTATTTTTGACTCACTAAATCAGCAATTCCTGTTCTTAATTAACATTGTTAACGAAAATTAAAAGTCTTTTTTAATATTTCTTCTAACGTTATGTTTGATAGCAGAAAAACCACACACTCATAGCAGGAGATAAAGAAGATGTTAAACTGGGATTCTGTTGGAGAACATTTCTTGTGCTGTAGCCTACTTTATAATGTTATAAAGATTAGTTTTAGCATCCTTAAGAGTTCTTGTTACAGGTTCTATATTAGCTTTAACATCCTTAAGAGTTCTTGTTATAGGTTATATATTAGTTTTAGCATCCTTAAGAGTTCTTGCTACAGAATATTTTTTACTGAAAAAAAACACACACACAAAAACAGTCAAAAAACAAAAGCAACAACAGCTTTGAAATTCTGCATAGTTCTAGAGATTTTTGTTTTTTCTCTTTTGTTTTCAAAAGTTGAGTTGGTTATTATAGTATAAAAAATAAGCTGAAAACTGTAATAGTGTAACATCCGTCTTGCGGTCCCAGCTGGCAGAGTCCGCCAGAATATTCGTCGCGGTTGAGAAAACACTTTTACTCATTTTGCGTACAAAGCCCCCCCCCTTCTCTCCACTTAACCAATCACCATGTGGTTATAGTAGTAAACATGATGTCGTATTATAAATAGTTCGCTCTTTAATACAATGAATTGCACGGTATATTCAGCTTCATGAGGCTGTGATGAAATGCAAATTATGGGCTAGACATTACGATACGCAATAACATTTTAAACATAAATGTGCCTCAGAAGGAAAAAAAAATAACACGAGAATATTTCTTTCTATGTGTTAGCTTGGAAAATTTACTGTCCATCAAGAGAATGGGTTTAAATGGTGTTATCACAGCTCTACATGTACATAAGCCTATCTACAAAAGGAGTGAATTAGTCTTATGAGGCACATTAAATATAATTATTTAATTATATATATCACTTTCTTGCCTTCTGATTGATATATATATATATATAAATTCACGCTTGGAAAGATTTTCTTTTTGTATATCCATATAGAGTATGCACAAGTATGTACGTTAGTAGGGGGCGCTGTATGCTCAAATGTTCGTCATCGGTAGAAATATGTGGGGACAAAATTCCAACAAACCATAAACAGGAGAATCTATTGACTGATCATTTAGATGTACACGTTTTACGGGCCTGTTTATGTTTGTTTATCTGCTAACTTTATTTATTTTGAAAGACAAAATTGTCGTTACGTAATATTAATAAACTAATAAACAATGAGATATTGACAACTGAGGAACAGGTGAGAAGGTACTCTCAGAACTAGTAATCCAACTGAGGAACAGGTGAAAAGGTACCCTCAGAACTAGTAAATCAACTGAGGAACAGGTGAGAAGGTACCCTCAGAACTAGTAAATCAAGTGAGGAACAGGTGAGAAGGTACCCTCAGAACAAGTAATTAAAGTGTTGTTTAAATTTTAAAATAAAATCGTGACCTGGTGGTAAAACACTCCCATCCATAAAAAATCCCGGATTCATCCCTACAACCCGGAGAGTCTTAAAACGAATCCTTATGTGTTTAAGATACATTTAAGCAACTCGATGGCTCAGTGGTAAGTTAAGGAACTTATAACACTAAAAATCAGGTTTCAATACTCACGGCGAACAGAGTTCGGATATCCTCTGCGATTCTCTACTGGGACAACCGTACGTCAATATACTTACAACGTTAAAGTCCGGATTCGCCAAATATTCTAGTGCGTAGCTCCGTATTTAAACCACAAACAAATAATATACTTAGAGTGGCCCAGCATGGCAGGAGGTTGGGGCGCTCGACTCGTAATCTGAGGGCCGCGGGTTCGTATCCCCGCCACACCAAACAACTGTGGAAGCCTTATAATGTGACTGTCAATCTTACTATTCACTGGTAAAAGAGTGGCCCAAGAGTTGGCGGTGGGTGTTGATGACCAGTTGTTTTCCTCTAGTCTTACACTGCTAAATTAAGGACGGTTAGCGCAGATAGCCCCCGTGTAGCCTTGCGCGAAATTAAAAAACAAACAGATAAAAAACAACATATAATTAGATTATAAAACTGAAATTAATTTATATATACAGACTAAGTTAGCTGACTTATACTTTTTTTCTTCAAGGACTAGTAGCCCTATTTGTTAGAATGCCTAGAACGTAAATCAGGGATTCGTAATTCGCGACCTGTTGCTGCAGAAAAGTATTTTACACTTTGATGCTATGAGTGCGCTGAAAAGAATGTATGGTTGATGAGACAGAAGTCCAACAAGAACTGTGCTGTTCAATTACTTTGCTGGACTTTACCACAACAAAATTAGGGTACTTTACGCGAAACTTTGAAACAAACTGTCATTTTCCTGCACGCCCTTTATAATTCTGAAAAGATGTGTTCAGAACCAAATGGCCTAAGTTAATAACAGGCCTAAAGTTACCGAACTTACCAATCTCGTCAATAGGTGGTGTAATATTCAATTGAATTTTTTTTAGTATATATTTGTGAAATTAATATCTTCAGGTGTGTCTTCTACGACGCATGCTCAGACATGTTAGAATAACTTATTAACATCTAAAACATTTAATATTGTCATGGTTTTATAGTACATGTTTTAGTGTTTGTTATTAAAAGACTTCTTTTTTAAATTGTTAATTTGTTCCTTTAGAATTTCCTGCAAAGCTATAAGAGAACTATCTGTGCTAGCTGTCCCTAATTTAGCAACGTAAGACAGGATGGAACGCAGCTAGTCATCACCACCCACCACCAACTCTTGGGCTACTCTTTTACCAACTAATATTTGGATTGACCGTTACAATATAACGCTCCAACGGCTGTAAGGACGAGCATGTTGGGTGTGACGGGGATTCTAACCCGCGACCCTAGGATTAAGAGTTGAGTGTCTTAACCACCTGGCCATGCCGGAGTTCGACTAATATAATCCTCGTTGATATGAACAATGGTACGTATAGTAATGGAAAGGCTAAGAGAAATATCTTATATCTTGGATATCTTACAGAAATGAATATTCCGGTCCAAAATTAGTGATCTTATCCAAGTTCAGCTTCTCTACTGTAGGTTAGTTTTTGAGACGTAATTGAACTTATTTTAGTTAGGAGAGAATTGCTGAAACTTATATCAATCATCTACAATTTAAGATCTGCTCTAATAAAATACAAAATAAATACCTTAATGTATACACTTTAACCTATGAAATTAGAATGGCCACTTTTCAACGTCTTTACACATCTGTAGATGATAATGAATTGACATGAGTTTCACCATAGGGTCATCATTAATATTTACTATTTACCTTTTACACTCTCCCACTGGTACAGCGGTAAGTCTATGGATTTAAAACGCTAAAATCAGGGGGTTCGATTCCCCTCGGTGGACTCAGCAGATAGCCCGATGTGACTTTGCTATAAGAAAACACACACACAAATACGCCTTCATATTCTGTCCCCCGCTGGTACAACAGTAAGTCTACGGATTTACAACGCTAAAATCAGGGGTTTGATTCCTTCAGTGGACTCAGCAGATAGCCCGATATGGCTTTGCTGGAAGGAAAACACACACATACTTTTAGACTTCTTATTACTGCTGACTTGTACTTATAATAAATATAGTTTCTTATTAATTTTGTTTTTTATCACCAACTCACTGGTGACTTAACAATCTTGGGGTTGCGGATTCGAATTCTCGTCACGCCAAACATGCTTGTCATTTCAACCGAGGGAGCATTATAATGTGACGTTTAATCCTACTATTTGTTGGTAAAAGAGTAGTCCAAGAGTTGGCGGTGGGTGGTGATGACTACTTTCTTTCTCTCTAGTCTTCCACTGCTAAATTAGGGACGGCTAGCTCAGACAGCAATTGTGTGGCTTCACGCAAAATTCAAAACAAACAAACAGACAGAAATGTTTGATTTTCGTCCCGCTCTACAACAAATATACGTTTATTCTTGCATGATGACATTCTCATACGAGAACCACTTGTTATTAGGAAATGTGCGGCAGTTATATTATATCAGATATACAGAACGTAGCATATTACAACTGTATGTAAAGAAAGGCCAGCAAAAAACCTACCACTAACCTATTTCTAACTATAGTAATGAAACAGTTTCTCATATGTTGAAACACGTGGCACTTAAAATATCTTAAACATTTATTAAAATATTAATTTCTAGTTTTATAGTACCACAGCAATTACAACAGCGAAAGATTTACCTTTATTCTCCTAACACTAACTTATGAAAATCCTGGAACATCCTGCCTGGCTATTTTAACGAATTATTCTCATTTACCGTTGGTTCAGGTGTACCAACAAGTAAGTTACACAAATTTCGATGACATTTTAGGTCAAATTAGCTCTTAGAACTTGTCTCCGAAATTCCCGATTCTTTAGAAGTATTTTTTAACTTTCTTAGAAGATTAGGAAATGTTAAAAACATAGCGGGAAACTGTCAGCGACAAAGGTGGAGCTTCTCTCTTGTCCTCCGGAAGCTTTTAACTCATCAGTTCCGCCATTTTTACCTATCATTAATCTTGTTGTCTATCAATGAAATAGAACTTTAGCAAGTCATTACTTTCAATAAAAACATACAGGAGTATACACTTTAAGACTATGACAATTGGGTGGGTCTTTACATGAATTTCTCTTTAAATGTCGTGATCAAATTGGCACAAGGGAAATACTGTAGTAAAAGCTTAGAGGTTTCACGAAAAAAAACGTAAGAATTTAAGAGGTTTCTGTAAGAATTTAAATGTTTTTTTATTATCTAAGTATAAATATTATCAAATATTTTCCAACTGAAGGTATCAGAAAATTGATAATATTGAGATTTTAAAATAATAATAAACGAACATCTGCGAAAAGGAAGAGTCAGGTGACAGAGGAATTAGGTGTAATTAATTTCCTCTACAGAATTTGTTTCATATCCTTCTAGGTTTCAGTTATCGTTTTAAGTTAATGTATTCCTTCATGTTATTTGTATAAAGGTTTATTCGAATTTCTTCATAACTGGTCTTGGTCATTATGCTGTTAAGTGAAATATAAAAAAATCCTTTTTCTAGGACTTTTTTGTCATCATTTCATTAACGCAAAGACTCGAACCTCTGATTTTAGCGTTATAAATCTCTAAACTTACCCTGGCCTACCAAGATAAAAAGAAATCGTACTCGCAACATAATATTTGACCTCACTTAGCTCTGATCACCAAACAACCAGCATTTTCCGTAACACTGCTACTGGAATAATAGATGGAAACCAGTAGAGAATATAAAATTCCCATAGGTCGTCAACATTTATACACAGGTATCTGACGGAAACAAGCTAACTTCTGACTTTCACGTTTGATATAAAATTAGTTTTCAGTATGTTTTTGTTTTGAATTTCGCGCAAAGCTACTCGAGGGCTATCTGCGCTAGCTGTCCCTAATTTAGTAGTGTAAGAATAGAGGGAAGGCAGCTAGTCATCACCACCCACCGCCAACTCTTGGGCTACTCTTTTACCAACGAATAGTGGGATTGATCGTTACATTATATCGCCCCCACGGCTGAAAGGGCGAGCATGTCTGATGCGACCAAGATTCGAACCCGCGACCCTCGGGTTACGAGTCAAACGCCTTAACCTACTTGGCTATGACGGGCCATTCAGTGTCTTTCATATATAAGTACAAACCTCCTTTCAAGAATTTTGGTAGAAATTATTCAAATAAATGTTTTTCTGTGATAATTCGGATAAAGTTAACTATGCTTCGCTGTGTTTTGCATCTCATAGCAAACCGATCCTTAGTGGCTCAGCAATATGTCTGCGGGTATGCACCATCACAAACCGCGTTTCGATACCCATTGTGGGCAGTGCACAGATATCCTGTTGTGTAGTTTTATTCTCAGTTACAAACAAATTAAAATCAAATCTGTTATAAATAGTTACATTACAAAATTAATGTTTTGTTACATTCATTTACAATATCGCACGAATCAATTATTCGGTCGGACGAAATTTTTAAGTAATCAAAACTTTTAGTTTTTACCGGAGTTTGAAATTAGACAATGAACATAAATAATCGTCAAATGACAATAATGTAACAGATTTACTTTCAATGATCTGAATTTAAGTTGTATATACTTAATAGAGAAGTTGTACTTATTAAGGAATTACAGTAAAATATTTAATATAGAAGTTGTACTTATAAACAAACAATTCACAATAAAAAGTTTAATACAGAAGTACTTATTACCAATTTACAACAAAAATGTTTAATATATAAGTCGTACTTATTAACAAATTACAGTAAAATTATTTAATAGAGAAGTCATACATATTAACAATTTCCAGTAAATATTTAATGTTTTGCTTTTAAATTTGTAAACTTATTAGAGTGTTCAAGGGTTTTAAAACACACACACTAGAGTACATCTATAAATCTAATGTAACCTATACACTTTAAAATTGTATAGAAATACAAAATAAAGGAACATGTGAATTACAATTGGATCATATCTTGTGAAATGTCTGTTTATTTTGCTAATTTATTTACGTATTTGTTATGTAATGAAATCACACGTGAAGAACTTAAGCTGCTTATGTCAGAGACCAGGAGGATATTCGTTTCAAGGATGTACTTGATCACGTTAAGACTCTGAAGTAACATTTCCAAATTATTTCAACATCATACATGTTATTTGAAAACATTGTCTGTGCAACAAAGACCCCAACCAAGTTAACGCAAACTAAAAGTTTACTTATAGTTCAACTATTTTTATTCGAACTAGTTAAAGGAAGATTCTAAGTACCATATTAATTCGTCTTATTCGAACTAGTTAGAAGGAAGATTCTAAGTATCATATTAATTCGTCTTATTCGAACTAGTTAAAAGGAAGTTTTAAGGTGTCACGCTTATCCGTATTAGTTTGTTTATGTTTTCTTATAGCAAAGCCACATCGGACTATCTAGTGAGTGCACCGGGGAATCGAACCCCTGATTTTTAGCGTATAAATCCGTAGGCTTACCGCTGTACCAGCGGGCGACTTATCCGTATTATTCGAACGAATTAGCAAAGCGTCGTAATAATTCGTTTTATTCGAAATAGTTAGAGGTAGATTCAATGTGTCACGTTAATCTATTTTATTAGAAATAATTAGAGGTAGTTTTCTAGGTTTCACATTAATACATCTCTAAGAATTCTCTTTTATATAGATGTTTTTATCAATATTCAGTATTGTGTCAGCACTAATTAAAAAATCCAAATAATTCGAAAATAGTTCTCGAACTGTAAAAACAAAGCAGTCGGAAGATGTCAGTGAAAAGAGAAAAATTAGGATCGAACAGACACTATGCAATAATTCAGACAGAACAATCCAGATAGAGCAGTCCGAACAAAACAATTTCATTCAGTCACAATTCACAAGTACAATCCAAATATTCAAACCACGTACATAACTAAAATCTTGATATTTACTCGAAATGCCAATAAAAGTCAAAATAATATTCTCATAGAGTCTCTTATTTAGTCTAGATGTAGTTAAAATAGTTAAATATGCTCACAACGCGTTGAATTATTAGAAACTCGTCGCCTACTGATCACTAGTTGATGGCCATTATCCTGTGACGGCAGGTTAAATATGATAATATCGTGTGGGATAATTTTAACTATCACGTTTTTGGCCGTTTTTGAAAAGTTAATATTTCTCCTCACAGAAGACAAAGCTCAAGCAGCCTAGCGCCAAAAAACAACAAAACATTTTATTAATCTACGCAATGTCCTCAAATTTAACGAACATCTTCTTACTTTCAACTTATAATGGATATACTCTGGTAGGTATGAAGACGGACTTATTTTTGCATGAAATTGTTCGAATTACAGATCGTAGCTTAATCGAAATTATCTGAAATGTGACGCAGAAAGGCATATAAGCAGATAGTATGGGTTAAATATAATTGTTTTCCAAAATCAAAGAAAATAATCGAAGTGTATCTGCTTCGTGAAGCAGCTACGTTCAACTGAATACACTGAATGGTTAAGATAATTCAAGCAATTTGGCGGCTTCACTGTAAAATTAAAAAAAAAGAAGATAGAAGTGATAAAAGGTAATCCTACAAAACGGTGTTATCAAGAAATGGTAGTGGGACGTCTCGTTATAGAACATCAATAATCTCAGTTTTTCACGGTTGACTGACCGACGAAGCGATCGTATTAATTTCACGAAGGATAAATCACCATAACTATAAGTATCATAGGACTAGATCTTGCCGCCCTTACTGAATTCATCATCGTTAACACTAGTCTATATCCTGGTAAATGCATATCACCCTCGTTCTATTATCATTAATCATGTTGATGCACCCAGCCGGAAAGATATTCACTAAATTTACCATAATATCACAAGGTGCTGTCAGAGTACTGCTTTTGTCTGTTCTATATCATTTTCATAAGATATTATAAATATACGATTATATGTAATATGCATTTTAAACGTATAACAGTTATAAATGTACGTGTAACGTGTATCTGTATGTATTTTGTAACTCAATAAGTTAAAATACGTGTTATACATTATAACAGATTTACCATTCTAAATGTATTGTAGGTTCTACGCTTGTTCCTGTATACTATTTCTTTTTTGCCTTGACATATGTTCTTCACTGTGTATTGTGCGAGTCCCGCCTGTTCTCGAAACTTGAAGAGAATGTTTGAAAGTGACAATCAACAATATTTATTTACAAAACCGCACTACATCATTGTTGAAAATTTTAGAAATCGCGTGACTGGTATATAAAAACCGACGCGCCGAGAGGATTATTATTGTTGGTCAGTTGGAGTCAGTGTGCTATAGACCTAGAAAGTTATAATTATGAGTAAAGCTTGTTATTCGAAGAACTACGTAAAGTTACTAGGAACGATATAGATATAGAACATTACAAACCGTTCAACTTTAGTGAATTAACTTCGAACATTAGAATTTCTACGAGAACTTTAAATATTTTCATTGGTA
Organism: Tachypleus tridentatus; assembly: GCF_004210375.1. NCBI lineage: Eukaryota > Metazoa > Arthropoda > Merostomata > Xiphosura > Limulidae > Tachypleus > Tachypleus tridentatus. The sequence continues at coordinate 142,149,152 of NC_134837.1, forward strand.
AGAAGTGAACTTCTAACCAGTGTGAGGCCAAACATGAACAAAGCTAGCTGGTTTAAGCGAGTTGCATAACAATATCAACTTAGAATTATCTTGTTCATCGTGAACTTGGATCGTCAATGAAATATTCAGTTCTAGACTGGTAATAAGACTCAGTGCTGTTTATAAGTGTGTAAACTCTCGTATATAAATCATCATTTGTATACTAATAATAACCATTATTATAAATTGTTTTGTTTTTATGTTTATATATTAAAATACATTTGTGTTAAGAAATGAAATTGTGTGTATCAGTCTTGTTGGCAAATAACATACATTATTACGTATTAGTATTTAATTAACTACTGAGCTCAAATTAAAATTCCGGTTATTTGAAACAGTAACTTGTAACATCACAAACTGGAGAATCATCCGAAATAAATTATAATGCGTAACAACTTACACATGTTTGTATATATATTTATGTTTTTATATGTGTACTAGTTATATGATATGCTGCATGAGCTAAACCGCTATGTTATGTCTCCTAAGATTCGGGGCACAATTCTAACGTTCCCTAAATTTAAATACACCAGAAGAAGGACCACCATTTAGAAGAAACCGACACGTTTACAGCTATTCTTAATAGATAACAGGACTAAATGTCACACTTATAACACTACTACAGCTGAAAACGAAAAGCATAGAGAGTAGGATATTACTACTCGATCCCTGGACTTTCTGATCTGCAGTCGAGAATGCTAATTACTAGGATACCCCCAGCCATTTCATGTATCTAAAGGAACAGTTTTTCTCAATAAAATAAGAACACTATGTAACACAAATTTTGTTCCTGGATAGTATGTGTTATTTCTTAATTGCTTATGTTGTAAAAGTACAGAAAATGACCATTATTCCCTTTAAACTTTGATTTTGTGACTTGGATAATGAAATTTAGAAATTAACCTATTTTCAATGTAAGAACGGCCAAATTTGCACATTTTCATTTACATAAGGACTGAATAAAACAACATATGAATCAAGATTTACATGTATTTATACTAAAGTTATACAAAAATGAACAAAAGTGTTTAGAAGTTTCTTCGAGATTTGCGACTGTAATGTAAATCGCTTTCACGTATCAGCCCCAAATATAGTATCCTATCATGTGTTCGTTATACGCTCCTTGTTCAGGTTACAGGCAATTCCAATTGCCTCGCACAGGTAGGATACATTGTAGCAGAAGCAGAGCCCTTCTTAACGAGTTAAGAAGCTTGAAAAAGTCGGTCTTCTGACTTGCGACTTGCACACTTTCATCTAACAAATCCCACTCCTTGAGACTAGATGTCAAAACTCGGCATTCGACTTTGTTTGACCAAGATCTCTGATAAAGTCATTGAGGTCTCTTTGGTTGGTGTAGTATGGGTTTTTCTCACCAGCTGCACCTCTGAAATTGTAATCTGGATTTTCAACGTCTACTTTCTCTTCTGATTTACTGCTCTCTTCTGGGAATGGCTGCTTTATCTCTGGCGGAATGGGTACAGGGAGCTCAGGGCAGTGTGGCACTGGGGCGATGGATGCTGGAAAGTCCGGATACTTGATAGCAGATGCATTCTTGCCAACCCGACGTTTGGAAGGGTCCACCATGCAGAAGTAGCAATTGCTTGAGTGGTCAGTGAGTTCATGCCAAATTCTTGTAATAGCGAACTTCATGGCTCTCTTTTTCTCTCTGTACCATCCTGCAAAAGAGCAAAATAAAATTGTTATTATGAAGAATAAATTTATTTCATCCACAACTAATGTGTAAGAGGTTCATGCAAAATATTTTACGTGATATTTTTCTATACTATTGGAAATTTAAAAAATAAATTGAAAGGTATTTAAGTTTCAAAGGTTAAAATTTATATAATATGAACTATTACTATTCAAGCAAGCAAAAATTGCCCGTCTTATCTTCTAGAGTTTATTACAGTGCTTACAGGAAAATGAGGTGTTCAGGGTTTGTCTTGATCCCTGACAGGCATGATGAAATATGCCTTGTAGGCTTCACACATATTAACAAATGCTGTCACAATGGAGAATGTTTGCAGCTTCTTGATGCCATCTATGATAAAATCAGATTGGTCTATGTGTTCACTTAGGCAGCTAGAACTAAACTGAAGTTGTGAGTGGTGGTCCCCTGTATATATATATTACTATAGAAAGTCCTAGAAAATTCTAGAAGGTTCTTGAAAATTCTCGTAAATTCTAAAACATTCTTGAAAATTATTGTAAGTTCTACAATATTCTAGAAAGTTCTTGAAAATTCTTGTCAGTTCGAGAAAATTCTCTATCAGCTACTCAGTACTAAATCAATTTGGAATGTTGTGGAAAATGAATAAATTTGAAAATTTCATTACTCAGGTCACAAAAACAAAGATTGAAGCGAAAAATAGGTCTTTCCAATTCACTTTAGGCATAAGCAATTGGGAAATAACACTTTCTGCCCAGGAACACAAAAAGTAAAAATGTTGTTACATAGTGTAATTACTAATAAGTCTAAAATCTGCAAGAGATATTTCATGCACACTTTAATTTTCTTTGTTAGAATTTTGTTGGCTAATTTGTTAACATTTACTTATACCGTAATTTACTGGAATTTGTTATTCATGTTTCGACTGTCCACTAAACCAAAGTTAGCAAACGTAGAAGTCATATGTTAGATCTTGTCTGAATAACTCCAACTTTGCATTGTTAAAATTGTATAATATGATGTGTTATAAGTTTGTTCAATTAGGTCATATTGTTTCGAGCGACGTAAACAATGATTAAAATCTAGGCTTAAAATTAATACATTTTTATCGTACTATAGACTGACCTGAGGTGAGTGGGTTTCTGAAGGAAACAATCCCGGGAAATTCCAAATCAAAGTATATAGTAAGCGAATAAGTGATTACTCGCTAAAAATACCTGTGAAACTAAAGTTATTATAATATTCGTGAGTTATGTTTTTGTCGTTCACACTGTTGCCTTGTAGGTTTATGGACGAGTACAAAGTTACATTTTAGGCTCATGGACAAGTGTAAAGGTACATTTGAACTGCTTATGTTTAAGCCAAGTATTCGCAACCAGAACTAATTGGAAGAAAGGTTATTTCGAAAATAGTTCCTAGGTCGTGCATCTGAAAACTATAATATCAGCCAGCAATACATTTGAATTTTGGAACAACTTAGTTGTTACAATTTAATTATTTATATTTTCTCAGTAAATTGTCAATAGCTCGTTTCTCATTTATATCATCATTATCTTTAAATAAAAAAAAACACAAAAAACTGGAAAACTAAAATATATAAGTATAAAAAGTCTTAAAATGCAGCCAAAAACTTATGTCGTAAAATATTTTTTTATGAGTCATAAAAATGTATTCACCGAAGGATCTTTTAATGGAATGCTGCAACGTAACTTAAGCATAGACTAAACCATCTTTATACATTATTACATATTATACCCCTATCGATTAATAAATGTAAGTTTCCCATACGCTCGTCTCAGATATAAGGTCTGTAAATTAATATCGTGCTTTGCCACTATGAAATAACTTTCGTGCTTTGACGTTGAGAAAAAAAAACCGTTAGTTTCTTGAACCACGCAGGTCTGTTTCATTTATATTTTTTAACTTATTATGTAAAAACTAATGTTGTAATCACCATTATCACATTTACTATGTTCTGAATATACGTGACTACACTTGTGTACTATATCTTCAATCATATATTATTTTTAACAGTTGTGTCTTTTTAAACGATATAGATAAATTCGATGATGTATTATTACACAGTATAAACATTAGGTTGAGGAATAATTCGTGAGCGTTTTTAAATAATTTCATTCAAGCATTACATGCAAGACTATACAATACTTCAATGCATGAACACATTACACCCAAAACATTTATTATGATACTTTATTTCATGTAATACCTAGGTATATAGTATGCATTGTTTTAAACGAAATTGCAAGAAATTAAATGCGAAAAGCAGATGGTGTCGAAAATGCTCGATTTTGTCCACTTGACATTCCATTTAATGAGCTGAAAATGAAAGCAAAATTAAAGACATATGAAAATCAAACACACCATCTATTAGAGCAAAAATTATCTACCAAATGACATGAAATATTTTGCGAAAGCGTTTCATTTATGAATATATTTTTTTAACTTGAAAAAATGCTCACGAATTATTCCTCAACCCAATATATTCAGTAGTGTCTTTTCAAGCAACATACATATATTTAGCGTTGATTTTTAAAAAAATATAAATATATTGAGTTATATCTTTTCAAACAATATAAATATACTCAGTTATTTCTTCAGACATTTTAAATATTTTCAGTAGTGTCTTTTCAAGCAACATAAATTATTCAGTAGTGTTTGTTTTAATATAAATATATTCAGCAGTGTCTTTTCAAACAGTATAAGCATATTCAGTGTTTTTTTAATATGCTTTTGAGAATATAAATATATTCAGCAGTGTCTTTTCTAACCATATAACTATATTCACCGGTGTTTTTTTAATCAGTACAAATATATCCGGCAGTGTCTCTTTCAACACTATAAAAATATAATTAGAATTTTTTAAACGTTGTAGACACATTAGAAGAGTCGTTTTAAACAATGTAAAATAGATCAATGGTGCTTTTTAGAGCAATGTGAAAAGATAGTGTCTTTTCAAACAATGCAAACAGATCAGTAATGTCTTTTTAACAATGTAAATAAATCAATGATGTCTTTTTAAGCATTATTAAAATATAGTGTCCTTTAAAAGAATATAGATAGTGTGGTGAATTTGTGTGCTGAGTATATATTTTTAAGGTGAGACCTAGGGTATTTTTAAATTTTTGTGGGGACAAATGTACTAACACATCTTTTCTTGTTTAATGGCAATAACTTGACATAAAATTTTGAATTCACATATGAAATATAAATGTATTAAATATGCATATGACAAAACGCCCCTAGTAGCACAGCGATATGGCAGCGGGCATACATTACAACCCTAGAATCCGGGTTTCGATACCGCTGGTGGATAGAACACAGATGGACCATTGTGTAGCTTTGTGTTTAATTACAAACAATTAAAAGTTTTAATATTTAGATAAATATACCTAGTGCTTTCGATTTATGTTAATAGTACACAAAATAATGCAGTAAGAAATGCAAAAAACAACAAAAAACATTCACTTAAACATACTGTACGATTAATAGGAACATTTTAAAATATTCTTACCAAAAATCCGCGATGACAAGAAACCAACTTGAAGTAAAAATGTATTTCAGGACGGCTAGTATGGGTATTAACACTTACTAATAAAACAGAGAACAACGTTTCGACCTAAGAAGTTTCGCCAAAAAGTTTCATAGTGTTATAACCCTTTTTCTCAATTTTCATATTTTTTTACCTATTCACATACATATATATCTGAATAGTCGAATATGCAAAGATTTAGATACTTAAGTATTCGAATATTTAAAATATATTTGCATCTTTAAACTGGTTTACCAGTCGTAAAACGTTGTAGTGAAACTGCGCCATCTCTTAGTAGACGCAGTCAATAGTCATGAATTTTCTGTAAGATTCATATTGTGTGTATAATCCTTCTTCGTCAGATAGTCAACAGGGAAGTTGCACTATTGTGTTGGTGATCTGTGGTCCCATGTTTAGTATACTTTTGTAATATCAAAAACAAATGATACTGTTTTAAGGACATGTATGCAGTGACATGACAGCTCGGGTTCATGCCACTGATTTGAAAGTTTATTTTAATACACATAGTTGAACGCGTAAATACCCCAATAGTGTCTGAGTGTATTTTCCGTAGATCTGCAACCATACGCACTGTTTTACATGGTTAAGTACCAAGTAATACAGAAAACACTTTGTCTTAATTTTTGGACTGCATGATTCCAACAGAAACTGTTTCTATCTAACTGAGATGACAAAAGAAGAGGTTTTCGTTAATGAGAGCTTAAAATCCAAGATATTTTCCATTTGGTAGTTTAGCAATTAATCTGGGTGCTTATAACGCTAAAAATCGGGTTTCGTACACTCATTGGGTAGAGCTCAGATAACCCATAGTGTAGCTTCGTAATCATTACTGTTTATGGTATTTACTGAGCAGGTCACCTCTGATATTTGTTTCTTAAAGCTTTATATGAAATTGTTTAGCACCAATAATATTTTGAAACAGAACTGAGTAAAAGCAAGACAGCTGTACGATTCACAAATACATTATTTATTCACGAACGCGGTTTGTACCTGATTATGACTTTACTGGCAAACCCATGGCTATGAATAAATGATGTATTTGTGAAACATAGACAGATCAGTAGTGTTTTTTTAGCAAGATAAATATTTTCTAGTGTTTTCTATATATATATAATTCTCCCTTGTTTTCCCTCAATTCTGTAACTATAGAATTTCCAGTATCAATATTGTGAAAACATCAGACTGAGAATCTGCTTCTGATGAGTTGCTTGACTGTAAACCTCAGACTATGGAATTTATTTTAAGAATTTACAAGTGGGTGGCACATTCTGTCTTATACAGTGTAGTTTCAGTTGTAAAGTTGCAGAACTGAAACATAAGGTACTCTGTAATATTTACCAAAGCTGAAACCTTACTCTGCTTGCTACCTGTATCGAGACCGCAGTCATTAATACACAACATAACCAAACAATTATTACGTTATAACTAGTTTGCTTAAAAGTCCCTTGAGGACCACGTACGTAACAGTAACGAACTGAATATCTGCTATGAAAAGTCTTCAGTACAATTATCAAATACTTATTTATTCTCTTTAGGAATGCTTACCCTGAAAATTAATTGGAATTCAGTTTGACTGAGGTGATAATCATCATAGTTTTAGTCCGTTTTGAATGCGAGGATGTAAGAGTTTTACAACCTGTTTACAGGAAACATATTTTCAGATACAATAGTAGATGTAATTAACTAGCCTTCAGTTGGATGTCTAACAGTCTCACAATCTTGGAACTTCAAGTGACTCATCAGGAAGTTCTTAGAGTTAACATTTATTCTTTGACGTTTTATAACAATGGGAACGTTTAAGACTGCGTGCTCAGAAATACCATTTCAGGCGATTCTACTCTGATCCAATTTAAAAGCACCATGTAATGAAACCATTGCTACAGAGATAGATTTAAGATTTATTGGATGATTGCTTATTTACTCAGAGCTGCTTAAGATGAAAGGCAGCTAGTTAGTAGCACCCACCGTCAACTCTTGGGCTACCCTTCTCTGGTGGAACAGCGAAACTTGACTGTCACGCTTATAGCGCACCAATCGCCCCAAATTGGGGAATGCATTTTTTGCGAATATATTTCTCAAACCATGAATCTCATAATTCACAATTCGAGGATGTAAACCAATAGCCCTCTACCGGCCATTATATGGATCTGTTTATTAGTTTTGTTTGTTGATTTTGCGCAAAACTAATTGAGGTCAATATGCAATAATTATCCCTAATTGTAAGTGATAACTGAGATGAAAAGCACCTAGTCAACACCATCCACTGTGAGCTCATGGGCCACTTTTTACCAACAAAATGTGGGATTAACTGTAATGTTACAATGCCTTCACCGCTAAAAGTGTGATATTTGAGTGAGGGGATGCAATCTTCGAGATTGCGGGTCGAGAACCCTAACTTTCAGGTTATGCCGGTCTTTCTAATGAATAAAGATAGTTATACTTGGTGTTCTATATATTTCATAAGAACTTAAACTAAAGGAATTAGGTATAAAATAAGAAAGGATCTACACTGTACTCTACCTTTGGCGTACATATTTTCGATGCCAATCAATTCTCTGAAGAAAATATTTGTTTGCTTATTTAGCGCAAAGTTCCACAATAGGCTATCTGCGCTCTGCCCACCAAAAGATAATCAAATCCCAAATTTTATCTAATTTCGTAAAATTAATGCTGACTCACTGGAGAAAGTGTAGGTTTTACGTCCGCCCAAGCCCGACATGGCCAAGTGGTTAAGTCATTCGACTCGTAATCTAAGGGTCACGAGTTCGAATCCCCCTCACACCAAACATGCTCGCCCTTTCAGCCGTGGGGGCCTTATAATGTGGCTATCAAATTCACTATTCGTTGGTAAAAGAGTAGCTTAAGAGTTGGCAGTGGGTGGTGACTGCTTTCCCTCTATTCTTACACTGCTAAATTAGGGACGGCTAGCGTAGATAGCCCTCGAGTAGCTTTGCGTGAAATTCAAAATAAACTAAACCAAACGTCCGCCCAAATCCCGAATTACTAAGATATGTCTTGCTTTACCGATAAACTATTATATAAGGTATAGTTAGGGTTCTTGATAACTTTAAGATTTTTTCACGAGACAGAGTTTCGGCCACTCTTAGCAAGGGCTTGATGAAAAGATTCAAGTAATTTATGAACCAGTTATTAATCAAAGATGTGCCTTTAAAAAACACAGGTGACCGACTTTGATTTTATTGGTGAATAATTCGTGAAACCTTGGTGTACATTTTACAAACAAATAATGGTGTTGGTTTTCAAACAATTGCTAGGCAAATGTACTACAAAATTATTTCTGTTATTCTGATTTTTATATGACTGTATAACCGTATGACATTATATGTATCTTAAAATCAAAGGAAAGAGGTAAACAGAATCTCAATAACGAGTTTCTACTTCACATAATTATGAAAAATGGTATTTTCTGTAGACTGAATAAAGTGTCATTAGTGTGGGGCAGCACCACACGAAAACTAAAAATAATCCAATCTTTATAAATATAATATTAATGTTGGTTGTCTGCTATATGTCCATATAACTGCTTCGCAAAGTAGTTGGATCTTCACCAAAACTAGTATGGAGGCTCATTTGTTCAATGCTGGGAGTATATGAAAGTTTTTAGTTTTGCCTTTTGCGTTTTTATGAGCGTTTTTTAGCACTACTTTGCCCCCTGCTATTGAATCTTCACCAAATTTGGTGTGTAGGCTCAATTGGTACAAGGAAAGAGACATGCAAACTTACGATTTCATGTTTTATGTTTTACAGTTTCTACGGGTATTTTTGCGGGTTTTTTTTTTAGTTACATATTAGGGCAGCAACCATTTCTTTAGTTAAGGGATTGATATTCCAGCTACTGATTACTATATTAATGGTTAGGCTTTTTCCAAAGAATTAACTCATATTTTCTACAATGAAAGAAGCCATTTTTGACGAGTTCGTTCTCCATGTTTATCATATTTAACTAACATATATTTCTTTTAATCTATATCTCTTAAATATACGTAGAATGTCGGGCACACGTGTTTCGTACTGTTTTTCGCTTTCCTAGTTAGGGGTCGCTGATGTATTGCTATTTACTGTTTCACATTTTTTCAATGTCTCCATTGTTTTCTTAATCTTTTGTTCTTTATATGCTCCCAGCAAAACAAACAAAGAAATGCAAGTAGGCTACTAGCTTTTGAAACAAATGAGTTTTGTATCCGAGTAAATAATAGCCACCGGATAGTTCTTTGAAATTCTAGCAAAAAACTTACATTTGTCGGAGTCTCCGCTTGATGGCTGTTAATATGAGTTAGGTCAATAATCTGTACTTTGAGGTAAAATCCTACACTATTTGGGCTTGTTTTTGTTTAGAAATAAAACTTTCATAGCGTTACTGGATCAATGCGTATTAAAAACAGGTAAAGCGATGAAGCCTGGTTGATTAGATATAATTTTGGTAACAGAAGGCCAGTGGGAATCAATTGTTTAATACAATGAACAAATTAAATGTTTACAATACAGACGGTAAAATGACATTTTGTTTTCATTGCACAGTATACAATGTTTGTTTCAAATATCTTACAATAATTTCAAAATAGATAAAACAAACTTTTCGTCTACTAATTTATTCTAAAAAATACGTTAGGTTTACAAAGTGTCATAAACTTTCAGCTCCCCGTAGCGTATAAATCTACATTTATGCAGCACGTTTTATAGCCTAACGTGAGGATAGAGCAGTATAGTTAATTACTACACAGAACGTTCTCGAAGGTTTGACAAATATCGCTTTGGTTTTCTTTCCCAATCAGTGATCTAAGTGTTTCAAAAGTAACAAAGTAATTAACTCTCAAACGGTCGACATTCAGCGCTGCTGGTGTCCAGATATTGCATCTCATTCAGTATAGTGATGTTTCACCACATTATAACGATCGCTGATACGAAATAGCCAAGAAAACTGAGCGATGGAAATGATTCACTTTTTAACTTGTATGACGAATGTTTTAACGACCCTGTATAACACAAAGTGATGGATTTGGTTTGGTTTGGTTTGGTTTATTTTGAATTTTGCGCAAAGCTGCTCGAGAGCTATCTGCGCTAGCCGTCCCAATTTAGCAGTGTAAGAATAGAGGGAAGGCAGCTAGTCATCACCACCCACCGCCAACTCTTGGGCTACTTTTTTACCAACGAGCGGTGGGATTGATAGTCACATTTAACACCCGCACGGCTGAAAGGGCGAGCATGTTTGGTGTAACAGGTATTCGAACTCACGATTCTTACGGACCCCTAATAATTTAGAGAATAATCTGTTTAGAAAAAATATGTTCGAACAACCTTGTTGTCCTCATGGATTCAAGTGATAAATTTAGGGTTAATCACTTTAAATCAAAATCGTCGGTTTACGAAATGAAAAAACAACAACAACAATCGTTTAATTATATTTTGTGAGATTAAAATGAAAACCTTTCTTAGCTTTCCTCCATGAAATAGTTTAATTAGTATTCCAGAACACTATAAACGCCACATATGAAAATAGGCCTGGCATGGCCAGGTGGTTAGGGCGCTAGACTCGCAAGCTGAGGGTCGCGGGTTCAAGTCCCTGTCACACGCTGTAAGGGCGTTATAATGTAACAGTTAATTCCCCTATTCGTTGGTAAAAGAGTATCCCAAGAATTGATGTTGAGTGACGATGACTAGCTGTTTTTCCTCTAGACTTACTCTGCTAAGTTGGGGACAACTAGCAAAGATAGCGGCCCGGTATGGCCAGGTGGTTAAGACGCTCGACTCGTAATCTTAGGGTCGCGAGTTCGAATCTCCGGCGCTCAAAACATGCTCACTCTTTCAGCCGTGGGGGTGTTATAATGTGACGGTCAATCCCACTATTCATTGGTAAAAGATAGCGGTGTGTGACGATAACTAGCTGTTTTCCTCTACTTTTACACCGTTAAATTAGAGATGGCTAGCGCAGATAGACCTCGTGTAGCTTTGCGCGAAATTCACAAACAAATAATCATACAAACAATAAGACTGATGAAGAAAAACAAAACTGGGAAATATGAACCTTAGCGGTAAAAAAGTCGCTCTCTGCCATTTCAGTTAGAAATACAATTTGTGCGTGACATTTATGTAGAATATATGGAAAATAATTATATTTGCTTGTTTAGTTGAACGTACATTCTTTTATGATATTAATATCGGCCAAAAAGACTCGTAGTTATCTCTACCTGTTCAGTCGGTCATATATTTCTCCTATTACACTATGGACCATAAGTGGATATAAATTTTTGACCAGTTTAGATGAACGTATAGTCCTTCTGTCTGATTAATATAGATCACAAGTACACGTAATTATGTTAACTAGTTTAGTTCCACCTATCGTTCTACTATTATGTTAATATAATCCATAAATATATATAATTGTGGCAACCATTTTAGCTGGGAGTAAATTTCTTCTATTGTAAGTAAGGGTCATAAAAACGCATAATTTTGTCAGCTAGATTAGGTAGACGTAAGTTATCGTACAATATTAATGTGGTAAATGAAGATGCTACACCGGATTTTTACTTTACAGATTTCTTTACCAACTATAATGAAGCTTATTTAACAACATAATGCATCATCTTTATTCATAACAGTCAAGAGAAAATATGTTTTAAAGTAAGAAAATTCACTGAGATCCAATTATTTCGAATTTAAAGATCTTGCATTAGAACAGCATCATCAATAACGACTTTATATATTTAAGTTGGAGAGTGAGTTAGGGAAAGCAAAACAAAATCGTATTATTCTTTTCTGTTTTTCTAACTATTGTTGCTAACCATATTTAACTATGTTGCTATAATACAGGGTAGTCCAAAATTTTCTTTCCTATTTTACAATTTAATAATTAAATAACTAAAGAACTATAACCATGTAGTTTTCAACATCTTGTAGCCAAAATCAAACAGGTTCTATTTCAAGTTTTCACTCCAGTAAATTAGCAACCGTGCAAGAAAAGGTTCAATGCATCGTTTGTCTTGAAAGGTGGGCCAATTCTATGCCTCTGCTATCACCAGACATCATTCCACTATATTTTACTCTTTGAGGGGTATGTTAAAGACATCGTGTATCGTATACATATAGCAAAAATCACAGAGCTAAATACCAGGATTATGGACACGATCGCCACTGTAGATGTGGACATATTGCAGTTAAACTCAACTGAAATTCAATATCAGTTAGACGAGCTAAAAGCCAGTTATGATGCACACATAAAAGTCTACTGACATGACAGTAACAACAGTTTGGGTTTGTCTACGGAACATTGAAAACTGCATATCTATAGGTCATTAGTTATTTAATTAATAATTTTTAAAATATGAAAGATATTTTTGGACCTCCCTTTACCTTTATTGTAAACCATAGAGCTTTATAATAGGCTATCTGTGTTGTGTCAACCAGGAGTATCGAAACCCAGTTTCTAGCATTATAAGCCTTTGTGCATCCCGCTGAGGCAGTAGGAGGCGCTATAATCTGAAACGTCATGTTTTATATAGTAATTCCTTTGGTTAGTTTTATCTTAATTTAATACATCTATTCATTTATTGCTTTTACCTTTTTAAATTTAAGTTTCATATATTCTAGTTTTCATGTTGTAATACAAAGTAGTTTTTATATAAAACATTAGTAGTTTGAATTAGAAAACACAGTGAATATCTCATTTTGTAACAATACTAGCGAACATCTATTAATAGTCTAACACTGCTGGTGTTCTGTGTATTGTTGCACTAAAAATAACGGAATTTCCTCGTTACGCTTAGTGTTTGACTATACTGACACTCTGTAAACATTTATTAACAGTTCTGGAACACTGAGTGATAGAGAGGTTGATGGTATTGACAATATAAGCCAAATCAGTGTTTGGCGCAACAGTTGTAGCATATTCTTAGCCACTGCTATATACCAGTACTCACTATATATTTATATATGTACACTTTAGTACTTGATCCAATGTTGCGTTGGAACTTTGTGTATAACTTAGCACGCCACGTCATGATCTCGAAATTTACTCTAGTTTGAAGCGTTATTCCAAACTGCCTAACATATTGTTTGTAAAGTGAAACGTAATTTGGTTTGCAAACGAGAGCGAAGGCGAGAGTATTATAACGCTATCGTATGTAAACTATCTTAGAATCATATTAAACTTTTCGTAGAAAGTGCACCTTTAATAACAAATATTTTAACGAAATAACCAACTCGGCATCAAACTCGTTTACAATGTGTTAAAATGTAATGTTGTGTTATCAGTTTAATAGCTGTGTACTCCATGTATCATGCAAAATCATCGTTCTACAAACACAAAATTTATATTAATATATGAATACTGTAACGAATTATGGTAAGACTGTGTGTCGTTTGGGGTTTTTGCTAAAAACGCTATGCTGATCTCATGTAAAGTTTAAATGTCTTGTTTAAATCCAGGTTTGGCAATTTTTTAAACTTGTTTCTTTTTCGTTACACAAAGCTATAGAAATTATTTTAGATCAATACATTATTAGTTTATTTGAAAAAAAAACCCAGCAAAAACACTCTCATAGAACACTATAACACTTTCTTTAGACTTTTCACTGCATGTAGTGTTGACTTGTAATATGAAAGTCTATTGGAACTGGATCAGAGGTTGCCAGGCATGTGTTAGAATGAGAATGCTATGGTTTGCATCCAATTTATTGAGCTATTTTTCTCATGAAAACAGCTGTGGAGTTCGGGGTGATTGGAAGTTTATGAACATTTGTTTACGTCAAACCATTATCTGTTTACCTTCTTAACTTTACCAGTTTCATTGCAGTGGTTCTATTGGGTTTGAAAGTTCTCTCTCGTATCTATAGCCTTAATTTTGAGGATAAAGTCCTGATCCGAACTGGCATGGGAATTTTTCTCACTCTCATGGAGAATATAAAATATCTCCCTTTTTTCTTCTTTAGGAAAAAATGTGTCCTTTGGTTGTACATTGTTTAATAATCTCACTGTGCGAATATATTTGTTCCTGCACTGCACAATCTAATGAACCTGTCACCTGTGGCGCCACGTCTCAAATATGCAACTACATGTCATTAACACACGCAGATCCTTCTTATAGCTTGCAATTAACCCTTTCTTAATTTGACCCCTTTTCAGCCTTATATAATAAAGTAGTTTAACATTAGAAGTCCTGTGTATCCCTCATATAGAAAAAAATATTATTTGGATTTCATTTTAACCACTTACTTCCCTTTCATAATGAAACTCCTGATAATCTGAGACCATTAACCCGTTAATGAAAGGGCTTCGCCACCTAATATACTGAATAAGTGCTTTCTACTAGGATATCCATTAAAAAAGTAACTGGTAAAGCCTCTCTTGTATTTGTTATCTGGTGAAATTACTGCTTTATTCGATAGCTGCTGATACTTATGTTGTCTCTGATACCTGGTGAAATTACTGCTTTCTTTAGTAGCAGAAGATACTATCTTTGGTAGATGATGAAACGTTTGGTATATTTCACAGCTGGTGACACTTTTGGTGTTTTTTGTACCTGGTAACACTTTTGGTGTTTTTTGTACATGGTAACACTTCTGCTGTTTTGGTAGATGATGAAAATTTTGGTATATTTTGTACCTGGTGACACTTTTGGTGTTTTTGACAGCTTGTAAAACTTCTACTGTTTTTGTCTGAAATTAATCAAAAGTGTATTAAATACATTAATTAATTACCTATATATTTTATATCCAAACCATATATTACAAATTTAATTGATAGAAATATATTAATAATATTTATTTATTTCGATTCTTCAGAAAAACCAAATAAACTAATGCTTTTGAAACTTTTGTAAGTTTGGTTTGTTTTGAACTTCGCATTAAGCTACACAAGGGCTATTTGCGCTAGCCGTTCCTAATTTAGCAGTGTAAGAGTAAGGGAAGGCAACTAGTCATCACCACCACCACCAATTCTTGGGCTACTCTTTTACCAACGAATAGTGGGATTGATCGTCATATTATAACGCCTTCACTGCTGGGGCGATAATGGTCTGGTTCGAACCCACGACCTTCAGATTACGAGTTGAGCGTTATTTTATATTTGTAATATTAAATCAAAGTTATTTATGTAACGCTGGATAATATAATAAAGCAGTCGAAATTTGTGTATCGATTTTTTAAAAAGTTTACGACTATTAGAAGAATTTTACTGAAAATCAACATTTGAAATAAAAAGGATTTCGCAACTAGAGTTCACGTACGAAGTAAAAGCCTAGCTCAGTCAACATGTTAAAAATATAGAAGAGGTCGTTCATGTTCAAGCGCAAAGCTACACAAAAGGCAATCTTTGCTGTGCCCCTCATCATGGGTATAGAACCCCAATTTTAGTGTGTAAATTCATCAAGCTTACCGCTTATACGCTTGTAGGCAATTTGGTGTTGAAACGTAAATACCACTAACTGATAAGTGTGTGAAATTCTGCACCCTTTTTAAGATTTTGAATTCAGCTTATTGAATTTAGGCGATTTTCCATGTTGAGATTAGATTCAATACTTATAATGATTATTCAAAAACAGTTCTTTCAAGTTAAGCTGTAGAAAATTACTGGTATTTGTTAAAGTTATGACTTAAAAACTTGACGTTTACTTTTGAAACCTCTTTTTTATTACTTTTTAATTTTGACCTAAAACAGGTCAGATGTCAGTTAGGAATTGGATTCTCTAGTTCCATGAATAAGTCATCGCAGTAAATGCGTCAACTTTAGTATTCCTCTTTTCTGACAATGGAGTACGATTATTTACTTTCGATTCCTGATTCTGACAACGTCGTACTTTCAAATAAGATTAAACTTACTTTAGAAAAATCGAGAACGCTAACCTTTGGATTCTCACAGCATCCCGGTTTCAGGTACGCATGCGTTGCAGTTTTTTTTTCTTCTTGTTATTAAAAAGAGCTTGAAGATTCCGTCTGGTGCAATATTGATTTGTCCGTTTGCTGATGTTTCCATGGCAACGAATTGATTCAGGATGTTGTTCAAAGTAGCAAACCATCCTAAAAAGTATAAAAAAGGCCCGGATGTAGTGCTGAATAGTGACGGCTCAGATGCACAATCGAAATAGTTTTTTTCTCTCTGTGAAAAAAAATGTCTGTCGAAGTATAAAAACAGTTAGTAAGAAAATAAATTGTACAAAAATACCTAGAAATTATTGTCTTTTTAGTAACTCGTATGTCATTTTAAATATTTCTAAACATCTCAAAACTAGATACAACTGTCCAATGTGTATTACTGACAAACAATACAAACCTTGTTATAACATGTGAATAATACTTAAGTTAAATTGACTAATAAATTACTTTAACCACTAAAACATAGCCTGAAGTTCTTATAAGCGTTTTCAAAGTTCACATTGGCATAAAAAACTACCGTGTGTTACCGTGGTAAAGAAATTAATATACTTTTCTGCTCAGAAAACGATTTATAAATTATACATCAACAAATATATAAGTGGATATTATGTTAAGAAAAGAATGAAATTCTGCTGACTCACATTACTAAAAACTTGGTTTCAATACCCGTAGCGGGCAGAGCACAGATAGCCCATTGTGTAGCTTTGTGCTTAATTCCAAACAAACAAACAAACAAACAAACAAACAAAAGTACGAACAGTTTAAAATTGTAACTCACATTATTACCTTTAAACAAGCTGAAAGTAAAGAGCGTCAGTGGAAACAAACAGAAACTTGAATAAAGTACATAATTTATTTTCAGTTTTCTAAAGTATGAAATATTCTGGTTGTCTCTCAGTTCGTGAAACTTGGTACTACTTTTATGGTTTATTTCAAGATTCAGTTTCACGACGTAAGTTAATCTTAAAGTTTTAAATCTCACAGATTAAATAATAGATTTTTTATAAATGATATTGTTATCAACATAACTTCTTATCCCAAACACACATAGATATTTCGAACAATAGTAGTTATAGCCAAAATAGCTGGGATAATGATGATAGCGAGAACTGATACAGTGTTAGAAACTGCAGTTCTTTACTGATTATGGTTATCCAATAAGATTATCCAACATGTTTATCCAGTACAAACTTATCACATTTATTCCTCCAGCTTTTACTAATATGTCATTGGTTATAGTGACGAATATTATAATAACGAACTTTCCTTTGTATTATTATTCTAGTCTGTAGAGTTAGGACTAATTTAAATCTTCTAAGTGGCCAAAAGTCATGAGATATCTTTGGAATTGCGGATGAAATCCTTATTAACAGCGAGAATATCCATAAATATTGGTTCAATAAGGTCTGATTATTATGAGGTTTAGTTTATTCTGTATTGATTTGTAGTTTCTAGAGAGTTTCTTACAAATAACTGGATTCATTATTTTTAGCTCAATTTTCGGGTCAAATATCATTGATAACACAAAGAAAATGTGAGTGTAAGAAAAATGACCTGATTTTAGCTTTCTTTTTTGAGCATAGATCGGCGGACATCACTTATATTTAAACCTTTTCCATTATTAACTGTTAAACTAAGATGTATAAGACATGGTAACCTGTCACATGTGGCGATAACCAGTCAAAGGTTTATAAACTGACACAAAAATATAACATAACGTTATAACAAAGAAGAGTTCGAAAGTTTCTCAGCGACTGTTAGTGAGAGAGTGACTGGAAATAAATTATATCGTAACATAAATAGATAAACTACTTTCAAACATAATTAATTTATATATTATTCTATTTATTAATTAAATTAATCTTAGAATAAGTTACCACCAACAATGTAATATATTTTATTAAATCCCTAAACATGTTTATATACAAATAATTCAATGTATTCAGTTCGTTTTAAAATATGGTTTTAGTAGTTTTAATATAATTAGAATTTAGTCGCTAATACGATCAGGCTTTGTTGTAAAGGAACGAATAGATTTGTAATAATATACACAGAGGTATGGTTGTGGAGCTTTGTGGATTGTTTGTTTGTTTTAATTTCGCGCAAAGCCACACGAGGGCTATCTGCGCTAGCCCTCAATTTAGCAGTGTAAGGCTAGAGGTAAGGCAACTAGTCATCACTACCCACCGCCAACTCTTGAGCTACTTTTTTACCAACGAATAATGGGATTGATCGTAATATTATAACGCGTGCTTTGTGGATATAAATTAATTCCGTTATGAACATTTATCCATTTCATGAACATTATTCGCACGTTGAATATTTGAAGGAAATTTCGAATTCGTTATCTTCGTAACTTGTGAAAAAAAAATTAAAATAAATTTTATTTTGAATCACACAGACAGGAAAACAATTTCAAATACATTTTTGTCCACTGAATTTGTAAATTCGTTAAATAAGGAGATAGAAGTACATGTTTCAATTTTCTGTTATTTATAAACTTTATTCAATCTTATATTCATGTACTTGTATTTGTTTTATGATGAAGATACTAAAGTTATTAGTTGTAGTTTTGAAGTACTGACAAGAGGGCACGAACCTTATCACCCATCAGCCAAGTTATAGGACTGACTGTCACACTTATAACGTACCAGAGCCTCTTAAACGTGGGGATATTTTATGGTCTTCATTCAGAACGTTATGGTTACAAAAGACCTGGCTTGTTGAAGTAGAGGATACGTATATATATATATATATATGAAGATAAAACAGAAGTCTGGATCTAGAACTTTATATATATAAGTCAATGGCCTTTTCAAATATTTTCTTGTCTTGTTTGCAATATCATGTCAAAGCTGGTCTATTCTTCTAGTCCAGTCTCTAAAGTCTAGTAAATGCGTATTTGGTTCTACGTTGACGATCGCGAAAAACAGAGACATGTTCACTTCGTGATTTACTCGCGGATATCCGCCCTTTATTGATAGTTTGAGAGGCAAATGGCTGTAAAAAGAAAAAAGATGGATATTTCTCTACTTTTCAGAAGAACCGTCTGAGAAATAACGGTAATTTGCATACATGTTTCAACATAACGGTTGCTCAGCAATGGGCTAGACCCTTATTAATGTCATCGTGGAGGTTTATTCTTATGCTGTTTAATGAAACTGGCAGCGTTAGTTTACCGGCTATTACAGTAGCGGTGAGTTATTTGTGGAGCTGAGTTGAATAGAATGTTTTTTTATATTTTGGGGTATAAGTGTTGGCGAACGGATACAACAACTTTAAATCTGGTTCATGTCCTATCGATAATAGTGTAGCGGATCGAGGACAGGTTTCCAAACTTTACATTAAAACTGTGCCCAGCATTCGTAATTAAAGCACTTATATGATACGTCATAACTGAGCAGAATAAAGATAGGAAATTCTAATGGCAGAGGATAAACATGAATTGGAGTACAACACATCCAAGGATAAAAATAAAATGATTTATATGTTTTAAAGACACATATAGCTCAAAAAATAAAGACATTGAAAGATTTCTTCACAAAAAGGCACTCGACTCGTAATCTAAGGATGGCGGGTTCGAATCTCCGTCACACCAAACAAGGTCGCCATTTCAGCATTGGGGCGTTATATTGCCACGGTCAATCCCACTATTCGTTGGTAAAGAGTAGCCCAAAATTGGCGATGGATGATGATGACCAGCTGCCTTCCCTCTAGTCTTACACTGCAAAATTAGGGACGGCTAGCACAGATAA
>NC_134837.1:142169571-142206507 GCF_004210375.1 Tachypleus tridentatus
AATAAAATAGTAATAAAGAAATCACAGAAAAATAAATAACGCAAAGGCATAGGTAACGAACCATTTCAAGAACTGACATTTTGATGTAAGCTCTGTTTTATGATGTATGTGTTTGTTCTGTTGTTTAACCAGAGGGAGATTTTACGTTACTTCTTGAGCGTGGCTTAATGACGAAAGCGATCTTGAAGGTTCAGAAAATATTGAGCAGATTAGATTATGAATGGTTTTACAGTTACATAATATATTAGTTAGGTCTGTTAATGTCAACCAGTTAGTTCAGTGTTATGAAATATCGATTAGTGTTTCGACAAAAAGACTGAGATGAGTACTGTTGATACCGGGAAGTTAGAAGTTAGTGAATTTCTGGTTAAAGCGTCTACTGTTAATTCAGGCCTAACTTTAAATATTAGTTTAGCTAACTTGTAGAAGTGATAGTCGAAGAAATAATCTTAGTAATCACTAAGTGAATTGTACGTTACAATCTTTTCCTTTTTATTTATTACCGAATAACCAGAAAGTGTCTGTTCAACATAAAACAGAATTTAGTTTATTTTGCTCATTCGCTGACTTTATTATATCGCTTTTTTTTTGTTTTTTTTCGCGCAAAGCTACACGAGGCTATCTACGCTAGCCGTCCCTAATTTAACAGTGTAAGACTAGAGGAAGACAGCTAGTCATCATCACCACCCACAGCCAACTTTTGGGCTACTATTTTACCAAAAATAGTGGGATTGACCGTAACTTTATAACTCCCCACTGCTGAAGGGGCGAGCATGTTTGGTGTGATGGAGATCCGAACCTGCGACCCTCAGGTTACGAGTGGAGCGTTCTAACCATCTGGTCATGCATGGATCAGGACGAAGAAAACAGTGGTTTCTGAACGATCCTGTTTCTTTCTCAAACCCTTTATTATATCGCTTTCTTAATAAAGTAAATACTATGAATCTGATTATTATATTTCTCAACGAACTGAATGGTATGTGACTTACTATTATATTACATTTGTTAATAAATTAAATACTATGAATCTGATTATTATATTTCTCAACGAACTGAATGCTATGTAACTTACTATTATATTACATTTGTTAATGAATTAAATGCTATGAATCTGATTATTATTTTTTAATGAACTAAATAGTCCGTAACTTATATTATTATATTTCTTAATTTTGTTTCATGTTAAGCAAAAAGCCACACAATATATTATATAAGCTGTGTCTGACACGAGTATCGGAACCCGGATTTTATCGTTACAAGTTTTCAGGCTTTCCGCTGAGCCACTGGGGGTAGGTGGGTCTATTTCTTACTGAAGTAATTCGTCACAAACTAACATTTCTATTATATTTCTCAATGTGGTTTAGTAAACAGTCTGCGACAGAATATGAACATAATTAAACATTAGTGGCATACAGTTTGGGGTAAATAAATTGACGTGTCATTAATTAAACAAACGAATAATGGGTTTTAGAACATTATTCAAACATCTGATCATGGTTTGATTGTGGGAGCATGCAGATTTCATTCACATCCTAAGGGTCCATCATGGCCAGGTGGTTAAGACGTTTGACTCGTCATCTGATAGTTGCGGGTTCGAATACCGTCAACCAAACATGCTTGTCCTTTTAGCCGTGGGGGGCGTTATAATGTAACGATCACTCCCATTATTTGTGGGTAAAAGAGGAGTCCATGAATTGTCGGTGGGTGGTGATAACTTGTTTCCGTCTTTCTAGTCTTATACTGCTAAATTAGGGACGGCTAGCGCATATAGCCCTCGTGTAGCTTTGAGCGAAATTAAAACAAACAAACAAATCATTCACATCCTGAAGTCACGCGCTGCCTAGCTTACAACATACATATAGTTAGTCTTAACCCCATTGTCTGAGTTATCATCACACGGATTAGGCTTGAAACCAATTTCATGAAGATAACAACTGTCAATTGTGAAACTGGAAACGAGTTACAATCTTGCTGATGTATTGGAATAGGAGGCTTTAGGTACAGAACGATACAGCGAGATAGTCATTAAGTTTGAATAGCTTTCATGATATTTCCCCTGAAATTAGGATCATACAAATACGTGATGAATCTTAGTTCCTACAAGGAAAACCACGAAAATTATATTACATGGGGTTCGTATACTAATCTACAACCTGTACTAAATTATTCACCATAATGGTCTTACTACGCTCTTGTTGGCGCTTAAAAAAAAAAATAATAATAATAATTGAAATTCTGATTCTGCGAAAAGTATTTGACATTTATATTTACGATGATGGTCCCTTAAGTCATATCATTTACCCCAGCAGAGTAACACTACTGGAGTATCCTAATGGTTGATATTGTAATTCCCCTCTCCGCAAAGAACGCGGCGCTGAACGAGTGACACAGGCATGAGTCACATGTGTTTCATTCCTACACGAGGTAGACAGCGTGCGGTACTCACGAGATATCGGAACATAACATGCTACATTCAATGAAATCTAACAATATTTCTAATTAGAATGCGTATAACACACTCATTCTACCATAATACACATCAACAACAGTAGAGTACATACCACTTCTGCAGCCCGTAAAATTATGTCATTAACTTTAATGGGGACCATCGATTACATTTTCAAGTGAGTAATTGAACATCAAAATTCAAAAGATAATTAACAATATTAATTCTTACTTAATTCAACTAAAAAATATCTTATCATTAATATTTGGTAATAGAATGTTTTAGTTTAATTCGTCTCTTCCTGTTAAGCACAAAGCTACGAGATGGGCTACTTGTTCGCTGCTCGCCACGTGTATCGAAACCAGGATTCTAGCAGTGTAAGTCCGCAGAAATACCACTGTGTCACAAGAGGTCAATAAATATTGTGACATTAATAATATATAACAGTATAAATAAGGTACAGGGCTACAGTTTCACTACAGACCCAAGGAAGGGGAAGCAATGTAATTCTAAAAGAAATATTTTATAATGTTCGTCTTTTCCTTTACTATGCAGTTCCGAAGAGTTTACCACCACCCACCTCCAATGGCACAGCGATATAACTGCGGACTTAAAATACTAGATTCCGAGTTTTCTATACCCATAATGGGCAGAACACAGATAGCCCATTGTGTTGTTTTGTGCCCAACTTCAAACAAACAAACCGAAGAGTTTCGCCTGTAAACAATGCACTTTTCGATTAAAAAATCGTGCCACAATATATATTTAAATTTGCTAAAAGACAACCATCTTTCCTGAATCACTTGTGTACTGTTGCGCACATGAGTTGTAAAAAAAACGAGGGGGCCTACATTGAAATCTCAGTGTGAATCCAAGGCATGAGATATATGTCACTACTCAACAATAAAATAATTTTGAATCTAATAGGCGGAGATTTGTATGGTTGGTGTTTTTTGAAGTGCGTGATATATTAACCGGAATATTAAACAAATATTTAGAATAGAATGAAAACATAGACCGATAGAAATATTTGGGCATCTGTTCTGTAACCGGATTTATTTATCTTTCTCTATCGAAACGTATGGTCAGCCGAATGTAAGAAAACCTGTGTGGCGCCAAAAGCACTTAAGCCTTGTCACGTGACACATAAACCGACTGACTACAGCTCTAAATCAGCAGTTCAATAAATCACGTTTTGATTGGTTAAACGCGTCTGTTTTAAACATTATGTTCAAGAAAAAAGCAAAACTCCGTCAGTGCCTTCCTGTGTTTTCCCAAGTCAAACTAGGGTTAGAAAAAAATCACCTACCCTTTCACGTGTTTCTGAAGTAAAGAAACCTGTGTGATCGACTCCGTTAGCTATGTATTGTTCTTAATAAAATGAAACACCACCATAATCGCAGTAACAGTTCCAAAATTCTCGGGGGGAACGTGAATGGAAATCGGAGAGTTCCCCAAGGAGAATCAATCAGATATGTGGGGGCTCTCCTCCCGTTGAAATGCTGAAGAGGTCTTGAAATTTGAAGTCAATTACTGACAGGCCCCAGTATGGCCAGATGGTTAAGATACTCGACTAGTAATCTGAGGGTCGCGGGTTCGAAACCTCGTCGCACCAAACATGCTCGCTCTTTTAGCCGTGGGGACGTTATAATTCAACGGTCAATCCCACTATTCGTTGGTAAAAGAGTAGCACAAGAGTTGGCGGTAGGTAATGATGACTAAATGCCTTCCCTCTAGTCTTCCACTGTTAAATTAGGAACGGTTAACGCAGATAGCCCTCGTGTAGCTTTGCACAAAATTCAAAAAAAAAACCAAAAACAATTCTTAATGTTTAGACTGATTTTTTGTTGGTCACTTTCATCAGCGAGTTACGAATCCGAATGGCAACTTCCTGGTACCATGGACAATGGACCCTTGTTGTATTGAGAAATACCTTCACAAACGCCTGGAAGATCTTTACTTGTGCCTCTTCAGTACAAAGAAAACCGAGACAAATTTAATCATTCCAGATCTTGCATTGGGCAGACTTACGTAGCAACATTAGTTTGAGGAAAATTAATTTTGTAAAATATAAAAATCAACTCAAATTTATACTTCAAACTTTTATATATTCAATTAGTTGTAATACTTGTCTCTTACTATATACGTTCATGATTAATAAAAGGCTATCTCAGGACATGAAAAGTTGCTCATTTTATATATAATTGTAAAAATCGCAAAAACGCTTACTAAAATTGCAAAACACAAAATGTGAAACCGCAAGTTTCTAAGTACAGTGGAACCCATCTAATCAGGCCAGTTTGTGTCAGTCCCAAAGGTGGCTGCTTTAGAGGAGTTCCACTGTTCCTCTATGGGGACCCAACACCCCTTCATGACAAATATGTTGAAGATCCATCAATAGAGGATGAAGTAATGGTAGAAAACGTCCATAAAAACCGCAAAACTGAACACTTGTATGTACTTACGCATGTACTTTTCCCTGATTTGCGAACCTGACTGTCACAAATAGGATCCTGAAGCCGCTCGCAAAATTATCTTATATCCAGCGCTCATCAATAATGGGCCAGAAAAATGGTTTAATTCTCAGAAAGGTGAAAAGGGTTTATTTGTTAACGAGCACAAAGCAACACAATGAACTATTTGTGCTTTATCCACCGAAGATTACGACATCCGACATTTAGTGTTATAATCCCGAAGATTTATTCTAAGCCACCGGAAAGTGGAAGGGACTTTTTCATAGATGTGTGGTGGGTCATTACGTTTTGAAAGAAGGGTTCTTATGTAACTATTTCTACCGTTCACACAGTATAGATTGTTCAGACCCCCAATTTACATATATCGATGTGAGTATGAATGATGCAAGAAAACGAGTAAATAATTTTCCACCTTACCCCCCCCCCACTACGGATCCACTGCTGAATCTATATGTCTAAAGTTTAGATCCAATGTTATAATACTGGTCACAAAATTAAATACACATATATTTCAGTGTTCCCTGCTTATAAAGAAATTTCACACAAACATACAAAAGGGTTACCTACACATAGCCATCCCGTCCCTAATTTAAGAGAAGGCAGCTAGTCAATAACGCTTACCGCCAACTCTTCGGTTACTCTAACTAAATAGTGAATTTTAAATGTCACCATTATAGCCCAGAAAGTGAGGATATGATATGAAAAAGAACATTTTAACCCACTGAGATAAAACTGGAATATATCTACTGGGGTACAAGTATCAAGATTACAAACAAAGACTCATAGATAAAAAAAGATTCATAAATCAAAATTTTCCAAGCTCTTAGACACCACGAAGGCATCCGGAAAACAAGTTGAATCAACTGTAACCACAACAATCCCGTTCCACCACTCACCTGGCAAGTCCCAGATGCACTCCAATAAACTCAAGTACATTTATTCCGTTCAAACGCTTAGAAGTGTTAGAACTAAGACAAGATATTGGCTGGATTATAGAAAGCTGCAAACCTTGAGTGGATATCATCGACGTTGAAGTTATGAGACAAAGTTTAACCTCTTGACAAACATGAACAGAAGGTTATTATCAGGAAACAAAGGCAGCAACATATCCAGGGAGAATATTTCAAAACTGCTTTAACTACATACAGCTTGGAAACGTAGGTGGAACAGCAGTACGAACATTTGTTCTGCGAATCTACAATGCAATATACATTTTAACAAAAAGAGAAAAGTAATTAAAAATATAATGTTTAGCGAACATTATTCAACTTAAACCCAATTTACATTATATTAAAATGCGCTCGGCTATTGGTCCAAACGTCATATTTCTCTCTACTTTTATGAGAGTCCGATATTACATTTCATATGGTTTTAGTTTGTTTTGAATTTCGCGCAAAGCTACACTAGGGCTACTATCTGCGCTAGTCGTCCCTAATTTAGCAGTGTAGAACTACAGGGAAGGCAGCTACTCATCACTACCCACCGCCAACTCTTGGTCTACTCTTTTACCAACGAATAGTGGGATTGACCGTCACATTATAACGCAATCATAGCCGAAAGGGCGAGCATGTTTGGTGTGACGGAGATTCGAACCCGCAACCCTCGGATTACGAGTCGAGTGCTTTAAGCACCTGGCCATGCCGGACTATTTCATGTGACACTGTGTTTTGTATATAAGCTATTGTACATGAAATGAAATGTGTCACAGATTAGACAATGCAAACGATAGCGAGGTATTGAGAATAAGGGTTGAAAAAGCAGGAAAATGAAATGTTGGGTAAAATTACCACCACCCCCACCAAAAAAAACAACGAAAACTACGTAGACAATCACTTATACCTTGCTAAATAGTCATTTATACAAATAGCGTGACTTAAAAACTGGGTATGATGTGCCACGACATAAAAACAAATTGTATTATGTAATGAAGTTCTATGAATGTATTCCGTATCCTGATACACAGAATCCCATTAAATTACAACATAAAGCATATATAAAACGAAAGGAGCTGTAAGATGAACATTTTTAAAGCAAGTACCGATAAAATTCGAAGAAAATTTTAAATACAAAAAAACAAGTCTAAATCTCCTAGAAATAAAAGACGAGTGTTAACATGTTTCGCCTGCTAGTTTCACCTACAGTGAGGAAAAAGTTCGATTAACAAACAACAGTAATCTGCAAGCACGTGACGAGGAACTGACTGTTCAAACCACTTCACGTATATACAGTTTAATACATTTACTTGTGCACACAGGAAGAGGTGGGATTTCCCTGTATAAGATACTTGACATGATTGATCACTTGGGGAGAAAATAGGTTTTCTTGGTGAATCATTCATTAGATACACTGCAAGAGAGTGAGGAACAGCGGTCACTTCTTACTCACATACAATGGTGGCACGCTTCTATCTGGTTTAATCCTAATGATGTGGCCATGTCACTTCAAAGCACTTTCATCTATGTGGAAAATATGAGGTAAGGCAAAATATATTTGGGACCGTAGAAACAAGATAAAGATGGGTGTGGTAGGCATTTCTAGAACCAATTCACGAGATTGGTTCTCGTTTACACGTAAAACTGGTGGGATAGCAGGAAATTGGATTTGAGGGATGAAACGCAACAGGGAATTAAGACTGTGAGTAAGCGATGAAACAAAATAAGGTGTTGTAAGTAGGAAGTGCACGTTTGTGCTGTTTTTATCACCGAATAATTAAGGTTTACTATACTTTCGCTGCTCGAATGGATGTAAGAGTTAACATACAATAGGTAAAGAATATAGTATCTGTTATATTAATAAGTTCAAAAAAAGAGAAATATTGTTAATTTGTTTTTTATTTTCGCGCAAAGCTACACGAGGGCTATCTGCGCAAGCCGTCCCTAATTTAGCAGTGTAAGACTAGAGGGAAGGCAGCTAGTTATCACCACCCACCGCCAGTATTTTATTTTCGCGCAAAGCTACACGAGGACTATCTGCGCAAGCCGTCCCTAATTTAGCAGTGTAAGACTAGAGGGAAGGCAGCTAGTTATCACCACTCACCGCCAACTCTTGGGCTACTCTTTAACCAACGAATAATGGGAATGACTGTCACATTATAACGCCCCCACGGCTGGGAGGGCGAGCATGTTTGACGCGATCGGATGTGAACCCGCGACCTTCAGATTACATGTCGCACGCCTTAACGGGCTTGGCCATGCCGGGCCTGAGAGAAAGATATGAAAGGTTTGTATTTGTGTGAATCCAATAGAGTAAAATAGAGAAAAAATAGTAATATAAATATAAATAGAAAAGATTTGTTTTCTTTTCATAGCAAAACACAGAAACTGCAGAATGGGTTATTTGCGCTGTGCCTACCATGGGCATTAAAATAAAGTCCGATTTTTAGTGTTGCTAGAGCCTTCAGATTTATCGCATTGCAACTGGGGGGGTGAGAGTGCATGAAAAAAGAGATAAGAGTTAATGAGTGAAAGAAATAAGACAAAGATGAATATTATGTTTATTGATGAAGTAATTGTTGAAAAAACGTGAGATGCAATCAAAGAAAGATAGCGCGTAAGATGTTAGCTGATGGAATGGTTCTTAGAGATAAAGTAAGATGTTAGCTGATGGAATTGTTACGAAAGAAAGACGACGTGAGGTAAGATGTTATCTGATGGAATTGTTATCAAGAATGATGACTTAAGATAAAATATTATTGATGGAATGGTTATTTAAAAGATAATATAAAATAGGGGTTCGTGATGGTTATTTTAAAAAAGATGATATGAGATGAGGAGTTCGTGATGGTTATTTATGAAAGATGAGAAAAAAGATGAGGGAGTTCGTGATGGTTATTTAAAAAGATGATATAAGATGAGGGAGTTCGTGATGGTTATTTATGAAAGATGAAAAAAATGAGGGAGTTCGTAATGGTTATTTATAAAAGATGATATAAGATGAGGGAGTTCGTAATGGTTATTTATGAAAGATGAGAAAAGATGAGGGGAGTTCGTAATGGTTATTTAAAAAGATGACACAAGATGAGGGAGTTCGTAATGGTTATTTAAAATAGATGATAAACTGTAAGATGATGGAGTTCGTGTGCGAGGTTGTGCTCGCATTAAAGCAAAATAAACTATTAAAATAAAAAAAACTGAAACTGTATAGGAATAAAAAACGTATTTTCAAAATTACAGGAGTAGTGTTTTAAACGCCCACAATTTATTTGTTGCTGTATAGTCGGACGTCACTATATAAACATAAGTATTGGAATCGAGGATAAGCAACCAAGATAGTAACTGATAATTTCATAATTTTTCATATCACATACAAATGTGTGCTTCTCGTTGTTAATTCTTAAACTGCCTGGTAGTGCTAGGTGCAAAGATAAATGTTCAGAAAAAAATCAACATCGAGCTTATGTTTTGTTCTTAGAAATAAAGAGCGACTCTCGACTTTAACTCTTCCACATGAATTGTTTTCATATCATTGACGAAATGTGCACTAGACTAACGCACTGGATCTTACAAACAGCTCACTGTGTAACAACACAGAAATAAAACTACTAACGTGAGAAGTTTTTCTTTTAATTTCGCGCAAAGCTATACGGCAACTATATGCGCTAGCAGTCCCTAATTTAGCAGTGTAAGACTATAGATAAAGCAGCTAGTCATCACTATCCACCGTAACTCTTAAATCCCATCACGTAACTGGACCGAATGAAGATGTGTTTACTACGAAATTCTTAGCCATTTAGAATGAAAGTGTGTTTGTTTGTGTTTTCTTATAGCAAAGAAACATCGGGCTATCTGCTGAGCCCACCGAGATGAATCGAACCCCTGATTTTAGCGTTGTAAATTTGTAAACATATTGCTATACTAGCGGGGGGGCAAAGGTGTGTTTTTAACGGAATTCTTAACCATTCAGAATGAAAGTGTGTTCACTACGAAATTTGTATCTATTCAGAAGAAGGTGTGTTTACTACGAAATTTGTATCTATTCAGAATGAAGGTGTGTTTACTACGAAATTTGTATCTATTCAGAATGAAGGTGTGTTTACTACGAAATCTGTATCTATTCAGAATGAAGGTGTGTTTACTACGAAATTTGTATCTATTCAGAATGAAGGTGTGTTTACTACGAAATCTGTATCTATTCAGAATGAAGGTGTGTTTACTACGAAATTTGTATCTATTCAGAATGAAGGTGTGTTTACTACGAAATCTGTATCTATTCAGAATGAAGGTGTGTTTACTACGAAATTTGTATCTATTCAGAATGAAGGTGTGTTTACTACGAAATTCTTAACCATTCAGAATGAAAGTGTTCACGAACGGGCAACAAAGTCATGCCAATGTCACACAGTCTGATATAGATCCGTTTATGTACTTGAAATAATATAAATTGAATATATTTATATTATATTGTGTAACAATCTCACGTACAAGCATCTGATAAGTACGTGACCCTTAAGAGATCGGCAGTATTAATAAAGTTGTATAATACACAAAATACATAAATACCGTACAGCATATATATAAATATATCAAACAGACATACTAAATTTTACATTAACAGTCCAAATTACGGTTTAAATTTAACGAAGTTGTACAATATATATAGGAAAATATAGCTCTTACAGCGAGTAAAAAAACAAACAAACGTAATTTTTTGGGTTGATGCAAATTACCAAAGATGGAAGATGATAAGGCCTATTTGAAATACACTGTCACTTGACTGGCTGACAGATGCCCTGCCCAGTTTCAATTATCGAATGTCATAAATTCCAGTCTTTGTTCTATTGGTTGTGATCACAACAGAACTTTTAAGGGAGTTTTTAGGGGTCAAACGGTTTTGAAGTTTCAGAAGTTATATGTTCCAATATGATCGGACATCAGAAAATTAAGTCATTATTACTTAAACCTAAAATCGTAAAAAGTCACCATGTTTTGGTGGGAACTTTCACTTAAAAAAATATCCGGTAGACTAGTTTCTCATGTAAAACTACACAAGTTTAGGGTTCGATCTTCTGCTTGAAAACACGCAACGAAACTCTTAAAATGTTGTATGTTGATGAAAGGTTTACTCAATGCCAGGCTTCTTTGGTTCAGAAGTATTCCATTTTGGACCTGATTTGGATAATAAAAATAGTTTTTGACATGCTTGTTACATCTGGAACACCCTGAGCATTTAATAAAAACAACAATAAATGTTCTTCAGCCGTCTCTTACGGCTTTCGCTTGTTGAGGTCTGATCAATCACTGAAAGATCTAAGACAATGAAAGTGGTTATAAGGAGAAAAGTATCCGATTCTGACTGTTCCCCTCCGTCACGCTAAACGTGCTCACCCTTTCAGTCGTGAGGGGCGTTATAATGTCATAGTCAATCCAACTATTCGTTAGAAAAAGAGTAGCCCAAGTGTTGGCGGTTGGTGGTGATAACTAGCTACCTTCCCTCTAGTCTTACACTGCTAAATTAGGGACGGCTAGCGCAGATAGCCCTCGTGTAGCTTTGCGCGAAATGCAAACCAATTTACCGTTCCTTCTGATACACAGTTTTCATGTCGCTTTTTAATAGGATTCTAACATTTTCAGACAATTTATCACCTTCTTGTCGTTGTAACTTCAACAGGAACTCGATAGTGACTGAATAGATAACAAATAAACCGTTCTTATCTTGGACGTACCATTGGTACTACATTACTACTTTCGGACATTCTTCCAATGTGTACTGACTAGCTTAGCACAGAAAACAGGTTTTCTATAGATATATTACGTTGTTAAAGGCAAAGGTCCTTCATCAAGAGTCTGACATAAACAGGGGCGGGGATAGGGGAAAAAAAACTCGTTTTGAAGAGTCGAAATTATTTTATCAAAAGCTGTGTCGTTCAAAATCTTTCATACGATATTATCAGTGAAAGGATATTTGGTGTTTTTTATTGTTTGCCGGATCCTGTCACGAGATAGTCAGCCACTAATGTCTTGTAAGTTCGACCCCTCCCCCCACCACTGACTTTAGGGTTCATTAAAAACAAATTTACATCATTCTATGAAAGTAGAAACTAGGGTTGGCGGCAGAAAAGGATCGATATTACAAAAATTAAATAGCTCTCGGGTTTCAGCCTTGGAAAATTTAGGAAATTATATAGGACGTTGGCCACGTGTCACCTTCAAAGCCTGTCGTCTAATTTATTACAAATACAATTAGGGAGGCACCTATATTGACTGTGGCCATTAAACTGAATGATGAAGAAATGATATTTCCTGACATTTGCACATAAGCCTATAAACCATTCGACAGAGTTACCAAGGTACGTATTCCCAGTATCCCCCCTCCTGATTCCACCAACTATGTTCGTAAATTAAGATGATAGGCCAAACTGGGAGTTGTATAACAGAGGGTTTATGTTAACATGAGAAGTGTAAAATATATAACTGAGGTTAATTTGAGAATGCGTAACAGGGGTTAATGTCAACTGCAGAAGTGTATCAGTTTCAAAATGTTAATCGTTGAGGTATTCAAATTATTTGTCAATCTGATACAGCCCCTGGTGTAGAGTTTGTAAACGACTTTTGATTACGTAATTTTTAAAACTATGTTGAATATTCGCAAACAATTGAATAATTAGGTGTTCTCGACTAGCTTTCAGAGAAACAGTTATAACACCAGATAATAGTTGAAATTATAGTATAACTTTTTTTTATTTTTCACATCTTTATGTTGCTATATCCTTATTGGCTTTAGCAGGGTATTAAGTGCTCGCATTTTGACGTGGTGCTCAATGGAAGGTTGGATCAAGTTATGTCCACTAAAATTCTAGACCCAGCATGTTCATGTGGTCAGGGCGTTTGACTCGCAATCTGAGGGTTGCGCGTTTTAATCTCTGTTCCACCAAACATGGTCGTCCCCCTTTCTACCGTGGGGGCATAATAATGTGGTGATAAATCTTACTATCGTTGGTAAAAAAAGAGTAAACCAATAGTTGGTGGTGGGTGGTGATGGCTAGCTGCCTTCCCTTTAGTGCCTCACTACTATATTAGGAAAGGTTAGCGCAGATAGCCCTCGTGTAGCTTTGCGGGAAATTCAAAACAAGCCAAACCGTTAAACTTCTAATATGTAGCACCGATGACCGTAAACATATACTTTTTTTTTTTTTTTACAGTAATTAATGTTTACCAGTATGGAACCTTATCAGATTTGTACATATAGGTCCAACCTACCTTTGATTTCAGAAGTCTGAATGCTTATAGCGCCAAAAATTGAATCTCGATACATGCGGTGACCACATCAAAAATCGTTCATTGTGTAACTTTGCGCTTAACAGCAAATAAGCCTTTTTAATATGGTTGCTAGTGATGCGTTCTCGTGTAACTTTTTATACCTGGAGATACATCATCTTGGCTTGTTAAACCTTTACTGAGTTGTCGTGTAAGTATAATATTTACTAAGTTTGACATTCTGATTCGTACCACTTATTAACTTAATACAATCATTACAGAAAAGACGTGAAAATGCATTTTACAAAGGTTAAAATCGTGAGAACACAAGCACATAATTAATGGAAACTCCTGATGCAATTTCTCTGAAACAAGTGTGATTAGTTGAAATGTTTCCACACCTTATTATTTTAAAAATAACTTTGTTAAACATGCAACAAATAACTATAATAATAACAAAAGGCAAGACAGCGACGGAGGTTGGTTTCATTTCATCCTCACCGGCCTAGTAGCTAAACACGAAAGCATACTTCCATTTTCCGCTGTTAAATGGGTTCTTTGTGTCAGTCGAAACCAGCTGTGCATAACGTTGCGACTTCATGCGCGAGACAAAATAGCACAGCTCGATTTCGTAGATTACACCGCTTACTAGTAAATCAGATAAAAACAAGTGTATCAGGTTGACTTTGTTTTCAGTGGTTAAAACCAGGAAGCTGCTTTTGCTGTTTTTTTAATGTCGCGTTTTGAGCACTATACTGCCTAATGTTCAAACGTTTGATGGTCATGAAATATAAAGCAGACCATAAATGTCAAAAACTATAATAAATTGCATTGACCGTAAAAAGAAAAAAACATGTGTTTTGTGTGTTTTTCTTATAGCAAAGCTACATCGGACTATCTGCTCAGCCCACCGAGGGGAATCGAACCCCTGATTTTAGCGTTGTAAATCCGGAGACATACCGCTGTACTAGCGGGCGGCAGAAGAAAAACAAGAAGAGAATTTTGACTCAATGGAACTTATGTAGTTTCAATTGGTATGGATATTTTCACCTTAGACAAACTTTATATGACACGTGGGTTAAACGGTTGGTCATAAACACAGCCACCTATGGTTAAGAACTGCCGAGCAGAGAAGAGACCAGTCAACAGTTACTCCTTATCAAATAGGAGGATTGATTGTCAGTCTGAACACCTTCACAGATGAATAAGTAAAGCGCTGTTCATAACGTTCCTCGAACTTTATACCCTCCGACACACTAACTACTGCACAATGCTTGACAAATGAAATTTTACCATATTTATACTATTATATTTCATTATATTAATTTTACGTTACTTATTGCTCCTACTGGCATAGCGGTATGTCTATGAACTCACACCGTTAGAGACCGGTTTTCGTTAACCGTGGTGTGTAACTTTGTGTCCAATTCAAACAGCCAATCAATCATTATTTATTCAAATTTCATGAAGACAAAAACACAGCTGTTGCCAAGAGTGGTAAGAGAAACTGACTCGTACACCCAAATCAAAGGAGCTTTCTGGATGGTCCCTCAACCCCCCCCCTTTTGTTCCTCGTTAACACAAGACACACAAAAAAGGAACAAACAACATAATATAATATATTGTGAAAGTTACTCTCTTAAGATATAAACAGTCCACAAGTGACTATGACACATCACACTATAGTAAACAATGGGTTTGACAGTAACTTATCCCAATCAATGACTTTAATAGTATAAATAGTATAACATCATAAATATTTTGATTTTGACAGAAAACGGAATACGTAAAATTACTACAGTCAGACAGTTATTGAATGACCATGCATTTGCAATTGCATCAAGAACTTTAACTTCAAACAATGATCCTGAAATAATTAAGACATGAAACAGTTTGGTTTGGTTTATTTTGAATTTCGCGCAAAGCTGCACGAGGGATACCTGCGCTAACCGTCCCTAATTTAGCAGTGTAAGTAGAGGGAAAGCAGTTAGTCATCACCACTCAACGCCAACTCTTGGGGTACTCTTTTACCGACGAATAGTGGGATTGATAATTACTTTATAAAGTCATCACGGCTGAAAGGGTTAACATGTTTGGTGTGATGGAAATTCGAACCCGCGACCCTCAGATTACGAGTCGAGCGCTCTAACCACCTGGCCATGTCGGGCCTAACTATGAAGACCGATCTAAAATGTTTGTGATTAGATTGTGCCCCACCCGACCACAAGCTGCTTATCGCTTAATGTAAAAAAAAAAAGAAGTTTTACGAGTTTTGTAAAGAAATATATATATACAAAACAAAACAGAGGTTTGAGATTCTGGTAAACATGATGTGTTTTAATTCAGCATGACGAACAGAAACGACGTAATTCATATCGTTCGGTGACGGTGACGTTGATTGGAACGAATCAAAAATGATGTAACGTATCATTCAGTGATGTTGATTAGAACGAAACAGAAATGATGTAACATATCATTCAGTGATGTTGATTAGAACGAAACAGAAATGATGTAACATATCATTCAGTGATGTTGATTAGAACGAAACAGAAATGATGTAACATATCATTCAGTGATGTTGATTAGAACGAAACAGAAATGATGTAACATATCATTCAGTGATGTTGATTAGAACGAAACAGAAATGATGTAACATATCATTCAGTGATGTTAATTGGAACGAATTAGAAATGATGTAACGTGTTATTCAGTGATGTTGATTGGAACTAATCAGAAATTACGTAACATCCTTCAGTGATGTTGATTGGAACGAATCGAAATGATGTAACGTATCATTCAGTGATGTTAACTGGAACAATTAGAAATGATGTAACGTGTTATTCAGTGATGTTGATTGGAACTAATCAGAAATTACGTAACATCCTTCAGTGATGTTGATTGGAACGAATCCGAAATGATGTAACGTATCATTCAGTGATGTTAATGGAACGAATCAGAAATGATGTAACGTATCATTCAGTGATGTTGATTAGAACGAAACAAAAATGATGTAACATATCATTCAGTGATGTTGATTAGAACGAAACAGAAATGATGTAACATATCATTTAGTGATGCTAATTGAAACGAATTAGAAATGATGTAACGTGTCATTCAGTGATGTTGATTGGAACGAATCAGAAATGACGTAACATCGTTTAGTGATGTTGATTGAAACGAATCAGAAATGATGTAACATATCGTTCAGTGATGTTGATTGGACACATAGATGTTCAGTTATCATTTAAGAACAAATACGTCGGTCAATTTTTTAGATACTTTCTATTGCTTGTGGTAACATAACTTGAGTTATTTGATTGATAATGACTTATAAGAGAATATAAGCCTCAGAACAACGTAACCGATTGTAAAGTTTTCAAAGGTCATGTTACGTTTTTAAATGTCACCTCTATGGATATTACTAAATGTCAAAACATATTTTGTGAAAACTTCGTAACAGCATATTTTGGTTTTTAAACGTCAAAGATAAATCAATAAATACCAGTCTCTCTGTACGTATGTTTTTCATATTTTGCTTAGGCCTACGAGATTGTGTCATTTGTGTACACCATTTTTTTTATTCCATTCGGCCAATCGAAAAGTATTGCATTAGTCTGATGCGTTTCCAAATTCTCTCTGATGTGTGTCACCGGCTAAAACTAATACACACTACTTCGAACAGTGGAAAGATTGTCGTCAAGTCATTTAACATCGAACTCAGATATGTTGGCCATAAGAATGAAATAATCACTTTTTTTCGATCCAACGAAAACAAGTAAAGGACATTTCATCAGCAGACTGTATCCATGGCAACACGGTTCCGTGAAAATGCAAGAATAACGACGTACTGACTAAAGGCAAACTAAGCGGTTGAAACAATTTTACGTAATTTGCGATATTTGATAACACCTTCAAATGTAGTACTTGTTTCGTTTTATTGTCAGACACTGTTTGTCTGCTAATGTTAAGTACTACTATAGCTCAGCAGAAAATCCAGGGCCAATAATGCTATACTTCGGGAATCGATACCGCAGTGGACACAGCCTAATTAGCCCTTCTTTTAGCTGTGCACTGAGACAAAAGGTTATTTTTTACGGACTTATGGGTGGGTAATGACTGGTCAATCCCACTATTCGTTGGTAAGAGTGACCCAAGTTGGCTGTGGGTGGTGATGACTAGCTGCCTTCCCTCTAGTCTTACACTGTTAAATTAGGGACAGCTAGCGCAGATAGCCCTCGTGTAGCTTTGCGCAAAATTAAAAAAAACAACAACAACAACAAACAAACAAATAATCACGGATTTCCTTTTTGTGCTTCTCTCTACTTTTAGTCTGTTTGAAATTCTTATCCTTCCCTCCAAAATGTGAAAAATCAATCGTATAACGTGTTCCAGGTTCAATACAATACTGTAGTCTTCATAATAAGTATCTAATCACAAACACCTCAGGTATGAAAAAAGGTTCGGCTTAAAAATAACTAAGTGTGCGACTTACAGCGGCCAAACTGGTAACTACACTTATAGCATTGACAGTAAGTTTACAAAAGAAATTCGTTCACAGTTTATTCAGGTCGAAATTTTGTTAAATTTTGGGCGCTATGGTGGATAATAAATGCTAAAAGTAATAAATTAAATCTGTGAAGTTCGTGATACTTGTCCATAACGAAATAATTAGTTTGGTTTTGAATTTCGCGCAAAGCTATTCGAGGGCTATCTGCGTTAGCCGTCCCAAATTTAGCAGTGTAAGACTAGAGAAGGCAGCTTGTCATCACCATCCACCGCCAACTGTTGGGCTACTCTTTATTAAGGAATAGTGGGATTGATCGTGATCTCAAAACGCCCCCAGGGCTGAAAGGGCGAGCATGTTTGGTGTGACGGGGATTGGAACCCCTGACCCTCAGATTACGAGTCGAGTGCCTTAACCACCTGGTCATGCCGGGCTAAATAATTAGTTAAATCAATATTAGTCATACGCTGTGTTTTATCCTAAATATTGAGACCAAAACAAATAAAACGATCGAAGTTTGACTGATATTTCTGGAGTAACGAGTCGGAAAAGTTATATTACAAAAACACAAGTTCACTGTTTTAATATCATTATTTTTTTATTTTAAACCAAGCAAAGACGCTGCACATGTTCACCATGAAACACATTGTACGACACTAAAGTCCTCTGTGATATACGCTGGTCGTGAAGTAATATAGCTGATTCTTGTTGCACTGCTGTCATTACTGTTATCTGTTTCTTTCTATTCGAGGTTTACATAACTATTTTACGGTTTCAACAATATTGTAACTTCCCTAAACTCGATATCTTCTCACCTCGAGTAAAGTTTCGTGTTACAACCTTCCTTATCTGGATATCTACTCATGTTGTACCTTGCTCTAACTAGATACCTACTTACCCTGACAGGAGTTCACGTTGTACCTTCCTCTAACTAGATACCTACTTACCCTGACAATGTTTTCATGTTGTATCTTCCTATAACTAGATACCTATTTACCCTGACAAGGTATTTCGTGTTGTATCTTCCTATAACTAGATACCTATTTACCCTGACAAGGTATTTAATGTTGTATCTTCCTGTAACTAGATACCTATTTACCCTGACAAGGTTTTCATGTTGTAGCTTCCTCTTCTTATGTTGGCCAAGTTTTCAGTTTTATTTTAGACATTCATAATGTTCATGCTGTCTTGAACAAAACATCTTATGTAACATTACACGTGACAAGAACGTGAAAACGAAGAGCCACATACTTTGGAATACATAAAATATCTGAATCTTCCAGCAACACTTCACTTCTGAAACAGTAAATGTGTACACATAAAAAAAGTGCTTTACTTAACCTCTATCAGCACACTTTTGAAAAGATACGTTATGGAACACCAGCACAAAACTACCATTGTAGTAAGTTCTGTATTGAAACACGAGAAATCAATTGCATTACAAGTTTTATTAGGGTTAGCATGGAACGTGAGCAAGATAAAAGTGTGTATATTCTTGAGAAAACATGTCGACAGAGATTACAAAATTACATTGTTCCTCTATATACAAATACGTTGTATTTAACCATTCTTTACAGAAAGAAACAGTGCATCAAAATATTATACTCCTACACTCAAGCCATTATCCACTAATCTACGATGATAACTAAAACAATACTATATAATTCAACTCAGTGATACTGAAAGTGTTCGTTGTAGGTCACCTTGGGTCTCGCCAGACCCAAACACAGATGCACCCTTATGAACTGACGATTCAATAAGCAGGTTATTTACAACAATTATCAATGTTACCATAAAGTAGGGTATTATAAGCAGTCATTAAAGATATTAATTAATATGCACACATACTTACCACAAAAGTTATAACCAAACAGACGAGTTTATATTGTACTACTTTGATGGATTATCGTCTATAAAAGTCTATATAGCAAAATAAACTTAAAATTTTGTTTTGTATGCTGTAGAGCAAAATGCAGGTATAGTGACGACCGATGATGATGTGGACCCAGATAAATATTAGATTATAGCTATACGAGGGCTGTTCAAAAAATACGCGGACTGTTTGAATTGCGCGGCTCCAGTTGGTTCCCAGGGGAATCCGCTTGGTGTCGCTAGGTTCGCACAGATCAGCTGATTACGACGTCATTTCCCGATTGCAGATACCTTCATTTGTGTATTAGCTACGCGGTTTTAAGTGAAGTGCGATTTTTTTCGTTTGGCGGATTTCAGAATGAATGACCTGAAGGAGCAACGACTTGCTGTGAAATTTTGTGTTAAACTTGGAAAATCTGCGACTGAAACTTCTGCTATGCTTAACACGGCTTACGGTGATGTTGCTATGAAGCGTACGGCATGTTTCAAGTGGCATGAACGTTTTAAGGATGGTTGACAGTCCATTGAAGATGATGAGCGTCCTGGACGTCCTTCCACGTCAACTGACGACCCACACGTCGACAAAGTCAACACCCTGGTGCGGGCAAATCGACGTCTGACTGTCAGGGATCTTGCTGAAGAGTGTGGGATATCAGTTGGATCATGTTACGAGATTTTGACCGACAAATTGAAGATGCATCGCGTTGCTGCGAAATTCAGCCCTTCGAACTCGTGAGTTTTGGCCAAACACTCGATCACTGTTCTTCCCCACCCCTACTCACCTGACCTTGCTCCTTGCGATTTTTTTTGTTCCCCAAACTCAAAAGACCCTTGAAAGGAAGAAGATTTAAGACGATTCCCGAGATTAAGGCAAATGCGATGAAGGAGATGGAGGACATTACACAAGAAGCGTACCAGGACTGTTTCAACAAGTGGAAACACCGTTGGGATAAGTGTGTGCGTTGGGGAGGAGAGTACTTTGAAGGGGGTCCCAGACCTGTAACTTCTAAATAAAGTACATTTTGTTTTATGACGTCAGTCCGCGTATTTTTTGAACAGACCTCGTATAATCCGTCTGACTGTTTCGGAAACAATAGAATCATGTTGATTCAGGATTTCTGCTTGACAATTACATGAACGGATATAACTTTATAACGAATATGTAAAAAGACACACAACCAAGAATGTCATTGGAATCCATGTGGTTTGGTTTGTTTTGAATTTCGCGCAAAGCTACACGAGGGTTATCTGCGCTAGCCGTCCTTAATTTAACAGTGCAAGACTAGAAGGAAGGCAGTTAGTCATCACCACCCACCGCCAACTCTTGGGCTACTCTTTTGCTCTTTTAGCCTTCCCTCTAGCCTTACACTGCTAAATTAGGGACGGTTAGCGCAAATCCTCGTGCAGCTTTGCGCGAAATTCAAAAACCAAAAAAACGACACAAAGATTTTTGAAATTCCCAAACAATTAACTTGACACTTTAAGACGTGTCTAACATTCCGATATGTAACATTAAATGATGTATTATCGTCTGCATCTGTGTCTGTTGATAAACAATCGAGTCAAATAAAAAAACAAGAATAATCACCTCCACTATACAAATGTTTACACACAACTCAGCACAACGTTCTCGTCGGTGACAATATATATTATCATCTGTAGCCGGTCACCCCCCCCCCAAACACACGAAAAAAAAGAAAAAAGAAGAGAAGAGGGGTGATGTAGTTCGAATGCTTCCTTTTTTTTATCCGTCCTTAGAAATAATATTTTCATAGTTGATCCATAGAAGGAAACTGAACTTTCTATAACTATTTTGTGTCAGAAAGAGAAATATCTGGACGAAGCACATAATAGACATTATAAAAATGCTTACGACGCATGTGTAGGTTACCGTTTCTGTGCTTTTCTCTGTGGATAACACATTGATTTTTCACATACTCGTGTTCTAATCTGTTAGTATATGGTATACAAAAGGACAAAGTTTTTTACATATAAGTATGCAATTAGACAAGGTTGTTTGTGTATAATAATACAACTAGACAAAGTTGTTAATATATAAGTATACAACTGGACAAGGCTGTTTATAAAGTTTTTGTGAGGAATCATGTCGCCCCCTCCATTGTGATTTTTACAAAAATGTCATTTTTCTCCCAAATGTAACACACTTTATATATCTATGCCTACGTTCCTGTGTTAAAGCTTAACTTGTTTAGTTACACAAGGGCTGCGCACCAAGTCCTTAATTTGTGGACTGGTATATTAAAAGAAACGCAGGTAATCAACAACACCCATCGCTAACTTTTGGGCTACTAAACTTGATGTGCACAAAAAGTTGTATTTGGCTTACAGTTAACTCACAGCCCCAAAGTGCGGCTTAGCATGGCCAGGTGGCTAAGGCACTCGACTCGTAATCTGAGGGTCGCAGGTTCAAATCTCCGTCATACCAAACATGCTCGCCTTCTCAGTCGTGTGAGCGTTATAATGTGACGGTCAATCCCACTATTCGTTGGTAAAAGAGTAGCCCAAGAGTTGGCGGAGGGTGGTGATGACTAACTGCTTTCCCTTTAGTCTTTCACTGCTAAATTAGGGACAGCTAGCGCAGATATCCCTCGAGTAGCTTTGTGCGAAATTCAAAACAAACTAAACCAAACCCAAAGTGAGAAGCAAGTTTTCTGCGAACCTTGAACATAATAATTGATTTAAGGCGAATAATTGAGTAACAGTATGAGTCCTAGCAAGTACACCGTATGTGTCGATAACACTATGTAACACAAATAACACTATGTAACACAAATTTTGTTCCTGGATAGTATGTGTTACTTGTTAATTTCTTATGTTGTAAAAGTACAGAAAATGACCATTATTCCCTTCAAACTTTGCTTTTGTGACCTGGATAATGAAATTTAGAAATTAACCTATTTTCTATGTAAAAACGGGCAAATTTACACATTTTCATTTACATAAGGTCCGAATAAAAGAACATATGAATCAAGATTTACATGTATTTATACCAAAGTTATACAAAAATGTTTAGAAGTGAGTAGTTTTTCTAGATTTGCGACTGTAATGCAAATCACTTTCACGTATCAGCCCCCAAATGTAGTCTCCCATCATGTTTTCGTTATACACTCCCAGGTCACAAAAGCAAAGTTCCGGGAAAAAGTAATTTTTTTTCCGTTTATTTTAGGCATAAGCAATTGGAAAATAACACTTTCTGCCCAGGAACAAGAAAAAGTAAACATTTTGTTACATTGTGTAAGTTAATAAAAATGTTTAATTGTTTTTACAACATATAATGAAATAATAGGGCGTGTTGTAACGTATTTAATTTCAATATGTTGTTATGATACAATAAAGATATTGTAACATAACTACATTTATATACTGCAGTTGAAAGTTGAAAAGAAAATTGTTTCAGTTGATGACGTATAATAAAAGAACATTACAAAATGTGAAATGTCGAAAGGTTAACAATTTAGAGATATAATAAACTACACGGGCTCTTAGGACAACGCATATCTCTGCCATGCAGCGTTGACCGTGCTCGATTCTCACAATATACGAAAATGTGTCCGTATGTCCGTCCTTATCAACGGACATAAATCATTTTTGGGAAAACACTGAGGAATAATATTCTTCATCAGTCCACCATGTTTCATCAAAATCCGATTATTTTGACCGAGTTATAGAACAAAAATCACGTGAGAAATCGGTCTCCATTTTAACAGATGAAATTTTGAATATTCTTCATCATGCTGTGACTATGATATTCGACCTTGACCCTCCAAAAACTAATCTCTTCTAAGTTGGCTTACAGTCCAAATGTGTACCAACTTTCGTCCAAATTCATTCAGCCGTTGCCGAAAAATCTTGCTTACAAACACTCACACAAACAGAGGTGAAACGTAACTTCCGTCATTCTGTGGCGGACGTAATTATCCTATCTTCAAGGCTTTAAAGTTCATGCCTTAACCAAGGGAAGCGGACCCGAGTTAACGGTTTGCGTCCCAATTCTGCAAAAACACGCTTCGCACTTTGGTGGTGCGTTATTAAAGTGACAGTCAAACTCCAGTATTCGATTACAGTAGCCCAGGAACTAGCTGCCTTCCCTCTAGTCTATCTGTTCATAATTAGGAACGAATAGTGTAGAAATAACTTGTATAAATTTGCAAGAATATCCTAAACAAACAAACAAACTGTTTCACTAGTACATTTAAACTTTGAATATTTCAAAACCTGGTATACCTGTTCGTTTAAAACACAATAAACTGTTAGCTTTCAATCCGGTAAACTAATACATTAAAAAGCTGACACTACGCAAA
Source organism: Tachypleus tridentatus (assembly GCF_004210375.1). Classification (NCBI taxonomy): domain Eukaryota; kingdom Metazoa; phylum Arthropoda; class Merostomata; order Xiphosura; family Limulidae; genus Tachypleus; species Tachypleus tridentatus. The sequence goes on from NC_134837.1 coordinate 142,193,382, forward strand.
TTTCGTTATCAGGAGAAGTGTGTTTGAGGGGAATGGCATCTTTGATATCAATAGGCTAACAGAATACAAAGAAATTAAATGAAGAAAATTTATGTCCACAGTTAACCAGTTAATACACTGAACGAAAACGTCTGAAACCGATAACTTATCGGGATATTTTTAGTCCACTACTTTTTCGTGGTTTCAATGTTGATAAAGCCCAACTTGCCGGCTACGAATTAAATACGAAACTATTGGAATAATAACGTGACGCTTTTCTTCCTTTGTACACGTACGGTGTGAACGTTATGTGAAACAGTTGCTCTAAATAAAAGCTTGCGTGGAATCGATAGAAATAGAACTGAATAACGAGATATTACGGTAATATACCTTTCATGAGTAAACGCTGAACCCACAAATCATAGTTAATATTTGTCACGAAACGTGATCTCTCCCAACATTTTGTTCCATTTCTAAATGCAGTTGTTTTTGTATTTTTTTCAATTGCCACAAAAATAACCTAATGGAACAACAGATAAGGCATAATTACTAAATAAATAAATGAATATATAGATAACTAATTAGATAGATAGACAGGTAGAACAAGTAGGTGGATGGAAGAAAAATTTACCCGTTGTGGAAATAAGTTACATTGGAGAGATATGTCCAGAAACGTGTTAAGTAATAAAGATGTTTTGTGTTAACAATGATAAGTAACAAAAATCTTTTATGTGTTAACAATGATAAGTAATAAAAAATTTTTGTATTAACAATGATAAGTAATAAAATCTTTTGTGTTAACAATGATAAGTAATAAAATTTTTTGTGTTAACAATGATAAGTAATAAATATTCTTTGTGTTAACAAATATAAGTAATAAATATTCTTTGTGTTAACAAATATAAGTAATAAAGATATTTTGTGTTAACAAATATAAGTAATAAAGATCTTTTGTGTTAACAAATATAAGTGTGTGTGTTTTCTTATGTTAGGAGTGTGGGTGGGTGGGTGATTTCATATAGCAAAGCCACATCGGGCTATCTGCTGAGCCAACCGAGGAGAATCGAACTGCTGAGTTTAGCGTTGTAAATCCGTAGACTTACCGCTGTACTAGCGGGGAACACAAAGATAAGTAATAAACATCTTTTGTGTTTGTTACCAAAGATAAGAAATACAAGATTTTTTGAGGATAACAAATTTTGGTTTGTTTTGAATTTCGCGTAAAGATACACGAGAACTATCTGCGATAGCCGTACCTAATTTAGCAGTGTAAGACTAGAGGGAAGGCAGCTAGTCATCAACACCCACCGCCTACTCTTAGGCTACTCTTTTACCAATGAATAGTGGGATTGTCCCTCACGTTATAATGCCCCCCACGGCTGAAAGGGCGAACATGTTTGCTGTTAACAAAGATAAGAATTACAAGATTCCCTATGTTAACAAAGATACAAATACAAGATTATTTGTATTAATAAAAATAAAAACAAGATCTTTTGTGTTAACGAATTTTTCGACACCAGATAAGGTTAGATGCATGTTTATCTATGGTAATTGTGCAGGGATTCCATCAAGAAGGTTTTTTTAAAATCTTATCAGAACACCTAAAGGCGGTTTGCCCTCTGGAATTTTAAAATAGAGTGGAAATGGAATTCTGTGGCTGTCGTTTACCGAAGTAAGCTTTGGAAAATCGATCCTACGTTGCAGAACCATGAAAATCATGCAATAAGAAAATGAATGAACTGGCTAATCGATTGTATTTAAAATAAAATACAAAACTACCAAATAATAATAACTTGAGCACGGATGAAAATGTAAAAATATATCATCATACTATAATGGAACTCTTGCTTATATGATACTAGAACAACTATTTTTATTATGCGATGTGCAACTCCCAACTTCGCGAAATTTTGATCCTGTATTCATGTATATTTGCAATGAGTGGTCATGACTTTCGTTTCGCCTCCGTTCCCCGTCACTGAGAATTTTACTTTTCCAATTTCAGCGTACAGATATGACGTCATGAATACATCACACGCGGATCTCATGCACTAGCTCAACGGGTAATTAAAAATAATCTTTGTACTTATGAAGTAGAACTCATCTTCCAAAAAATACCTTTTAGACTAAACGTAAATTTAGGAACATCATTACGATTACATGAAACTCGCCGTGACAAATAATTTGAAGGTTTTGAACCCAAAACAAACGTTATTTAATTTTATTATGTAAGTAGAAACACGTGAACCTTCTCGTATATATAACAGACAAATTAACATTTTGTGTAAAAGCACATGTAGAAAGTGGTCCTAGATACCTCGGCATTAGCTTCTCGTAATTTTTGACTTAGGCGTAAGTAATTTCAACTAAGAAAACCAAAACAGACAGGCTTACAATCAAAACATTCTGAAGAATGGGAGACTATAGGGTGAGTCATTGTTTGTTATTATTACTGTTGTGTGTGTGTTTGAATAGCATAACCCAGAAATTTGTCATCTAGTGTTTACTATAATGTTGTAAAAACCAAATTTATTAAAAAACCACGTACAAAACTAAAGTTCATACTATGTAAAAACGACACTGACAAACACAACACCAACATTGTTTATCAAATACAATGCAATAACTGCCACGACATTCACATTAGAGAAACAAGCAAAAAATGGAAACCAGATTCAAAGACCACACAGGCTCGGCATGGCTAGGTGGATAAGGCACTTGACTCGTAATCTAAGGGCCACGGTTTGAATCTCCGTCACACCAAACATGCCTACCCTTTCATCCGTGGGAGCGTTATTATGTGACGATACGCGTTTGTGTGTGTATGTTTTCTTATAGCAAAGCCAGAATAGCTCAAACGTTGGCGGTGGGTGGTGATGACAAGCCTGCCTTCCCTCCAGTATTACACTGATAAATTTGAGACGGCTAGCACAGATAGCCCTCGAGTGGCTTTGCGCTAAATTTAATAAAACAAGTAAGCAAACAATAGTCGGAAACTAGAAAATTGGTTGACTGTAAGCATCGACAACATCAAATAAAATAATTGTTTAAGAGTCATAACGTAAATAAGCTGGTATGTAGAATTATACTAAAGTACACTGTAGCCTGATGAGTGTTCCACTAAAAGAACAGAAAATTCGCAAATAAACGTATTTTAACGTATAGAAAAGACTATAATTCTACATATCTTATAACACTCTGATATCGTCAGCTGTAGCCAAACTGAAAGATACTGTTCTTAAAGATTAGCATTGGACTGCAGATACAGATAATTCCAAGCAAGCCAGTGATGGTCATAATAATGCGAAACAAATAACTGTCACTATAATTTTATAAGTGTTTGTTTTCAATTTCACGCAAAGCTACATGATAGCAGCCCCTAATTTAGCAGTGTAAGACTAGAGGGAAGGCAGCTAGTTATCACCACCCACCGCCAACGTTTGGGCTACTCTTTTACCAACGAATAGTGGGATTGAACGTAATTTTATAACATCCCCACGACTGAAAGGGCGAGCATATTTGGTGTGATAAGGATTCTAACCCGTAACCCTCGGATTACGAGTCGAGCGCCTTAACCATCTGGCCATGCCGGGCCTAAGGGTGTGTCTACCCAAGCCCTTCTGAACACCCAGTATTTTCACCATTCCCAGTAGGTGTGATGAATTGTTAATAAAATGTACAATCACCTTTTCTGGAATGTTTAATAATACACGTGATCTCATTTCTACTGCTTCTGTTAAGATCCTCAAAGTTTTGTAAGATATTTCAGTAGAACAAATCTGCTTTCAAAGAATCAATTGGAAGAGGGATTTCGCTCCTATTATTTTGGACTACTGTTTTACCAAAGAAGAGTGAGACTGACTGTAACTTATAACGCTCCCACAGCTGAAAGGGCGAGCATATTTGTTTGAACGGGGAATCTAATTTGCAACCCTCAGATTGCGAGTCAATCGCTTACAAGTGTGTGATAGTGCATGTGATGGAGTTATAAGATATCAGAAAAATATTTAAGGATTGTTTATGTGTCAAGTACTCATATAAATATTCAACAAGAGGAAATCCTCAATGGTCGCGGCATTTCAATTTATTTTAGAAAGGATTAGAGTTAAATTAATCTATGACGCCTTCTTTCCCTATTTGTTAGCTATATTGATGCGCGCCAGTAACACCAATCGTGGGGCGCGCGTGAACCCAATTCAATTTTATTACTCATCAGAACTTCTACCAGCTTACCCTTAAACTGAAATCCTTTTAGGAAGAATTGGATTAAATTAATCTACGAGACCTTGCGTGTGGTCAACTACATCAATGGAAAGAATTAGACCTTCTAAGTGTATTTATAACTCTACTCGCTCAAGATATGAAGGAGATATAAATTAAAAGAAAAGAAAACAACTCAGAGCCGTTCTATGAGGCGCTATGCAGCAGCTAAAAATATGGAACAGTTATTTCTTAACACTATTTTCCCAAGAGGGTGATTACTTCCCTCACCCCCATCATCAAAGATGCCAAGACTATTTCCTTCTCATATTTACGGGAGGGGATACAGGCGCCAATTCACCATCCTTAAAAACGAACCCCTTTTACAGAATTAGAAATATTCTCACCGTCTCTCTGTCAGGGTTAAACATATTTTATGAACTCATATTTACAACAGTATTTATAACATTATGTTAATTACACTACTTTGATTATTATTAATTACTAATCAAAAGATAATTTTAAAATCAAACTAGCTTCGATAAGGTTGCTTTTCACTATACCTGTACAACAACTGACACATTGAAAAATGACTCTTCGAACACTTCTCAATTTTAAATATTATTATGCATGAACTGTAAACTTGTCACACGTGTTCAACCGGTGATGTAACTCTTTCAGTTGGTTTGGTTTGTTTAGAATTTCGCGCAAAGCTACACGAGGGCTAGCTACGCTAGCCGTCCCTCATTTTGCAGTGTAAGACCAGAGAGAAGGCAGTTAGTCATCACCACCCACCGCCAACTCTTGGGCTACTCTTCTACCAGCGAATAGTGGGGATCGACCGTCACAATATAACGCCCCACGGTTGAAAGGACGAGCATGTTTGGTGTGACGGGGATTCGAACCCTCGGCCCTATCTCACAAATCGCATGTTGTTTGACCACTATCCACGATGCCTGCTTCGAATTACTCAATCATCCTCTTCACGGATCAGATTTAACCCCAAGTGACTTGTTTCGTCCCTTCTATAACCTTAAAATATTTCTGAAAGGTCGAAGATTTCAAAGTTATGATGATGACCTTGTACACACCATCCACTAATCAATTAAGGACCAAGAAAATAAAAGTTCTTTCAGAAGAGTATAAAGGCTTTTTTACGACTCCACTGTATAAACACGAGAGAAGATCTTTTTGAAAGGTAAATCACAGTTGAACCAGTGTTTCTTTTATTTATAACTTGGGTCAAGAATGTTTTCGGAGACTCCTCGTATATATGGATGGTGTATGCAACAATCATGCAGAAATCAGTTTTTGTTTGTTTGTTTGTTTTTCATTTAGTTTGACATGTACAACTATTGTTCAAAACATTTTTTGTCTTTTATTTGGAAGTATGTATTGTTTTTGGTTGGGGGTGGGGGAGCTTTTACGCCAGGACTAACATTTTCTTGAAGGCAGATAAATCGATTTGAACGAACCAAAAAAACAAAACGACTTAAGGATAGACTGTTGATTAATCGGTTTGTTTGTTACAGTAGTTGATTGATAGTTGATTGATAGTTGAGTTAACGAGTTGCTTTTTCTGTTACCTCAGTATTTTCTAATAGTTAGTTTTGTGTTTTAAGTAAGAAACTGTTAAGGTTATCTACTGTCATTCCTAATATGAAGTTTTCCGCTGGTACAGCGGTAAGTCTACGGGATTTACAACGTTAAAATCAAGGGTCCGATTTCCCTCTGTGGATTCAGCAGATAGCCCAATGTAGCTTTGCTATACGAAATCACCCCTCCCCTCACCCACACTCCTAACATAAAATTACCGAAAAAAGCAAAGCCAACCGGTTAGTAACACCCACTATTTATTCCTGAGCTGTTCTTTTAGCAACGAATAGTGGATTTTGAAACTGTTACTCTAACTTGAATTACACTACATGGCCAAAAGTATGTGGACACCCGACAATCACACCCATATGTACTTGTTGAACATCTCATTCCAAAACCGTGGGCATTAATATGGAGTTGGTCCATCTTTTGCTGCTATAGAAGGCTTTTCACTAGATTTTGGAACATAGCTGCGGGGATTCGCTCCCATTCAGCCACAAGAGCATTAGTGTGGTTGGGCACTGATGTCGGGCAAGAAGGTCTGGCTCGCAGTCGGTGTTCCAATTCATCCCAAAGGTGTTCGATGGGGTTGAGCTCAGGGCTCTGTGCAAGCCAGTCAAGTTCTTCTACACCAACCTCGGCAAATCATATCTTTATGGACTTCGTTTGGTGTGAGGTCCATTGTCATGCTGAAGCAAAAAAGAGCCTTCCCCCAAACTGTTGCCACAAAGTTGGAAGCACACAATTCTCTAGAATGTAATTGTATGCTGTAGTATTAAGATTTATCTTCATTGGAATCAAAGACCAAACCTCAAACCATGAAAAGCAGCCCCAGACCATTATTCCTCCTCCACAAAACTTTACAGTTGGCACCATGCATTCAGGCAGGTAACGTTCTCATGGCATTTGCCAAACCCAGATTCGTCCGTCAGACTGTCAGATAGTAAAGAGTGATTCATCACTCCAGAGAACGCGTTTCCACTACTCTAGTGTCCAATGGCGGTGAGCTCTACACCAATCCTGCCATTTGGCATTGCATATGGTGATCTTAGGCTTGTATACAGCTGCTCGGCCATAGAAACCCATTTCATGAAGCTCTCGACCAACAGTTTTGTGCTGACGTTGCCCAGAAGCAGTTTGGAACTCGGTAGTGAGTGTTGCAACTATGGACAGACACCTTTCTACACGCGCTACGCGCTTCAGCACTCGGCGGTTTTGCTCTGTGAGCTTGTGTGCCTACCTATTCGTAGTTGAACTGTTGTTGGTCCTAGACGTTTCCACCAGTTGACCCGGGCAGCTCTATCAGGGCAAAAATTTGACAAACTGACTTGTTGGAAAGGTGGCATCCAATGACAGTGCCACGTTGAAAGTCACTGAGCTCTTCAGTACGACCCTTTCTACTCCCAATGTTTGTCTGCTTGATTTTATATACCTGTTAGTAATGAGTGTGGCTGAAATAGCCAAACCCACTAATTAGAAGGAGTGTCTACGTACTTTTGGCCATGTGTAGTATCTTTTATTTACCCTCAGAGATAATCAGAGATATAAATATCATCAATTACAAATCCGGATTCTATGATTTTCTTACATAAAACTCACTTCTCGTCGAGTACTATTCATAGAATACACAAGTAAGATCTTAGACTTAAGTATTACACACATATTAAAATAGGCCAAGCATGGCCAGGTGGTTAAGGCACACTCGACTCATAATCTGAGGGTCGCAGGATCAAATCCCCGTCAAACCAAACATGCTCGCTCTTTCAGCCGTGGGGGCGTTATAATGTGACGATCAATCCCACTATTCATTGGTAAAAAGAGTATCCAAAGAGTTGGCGGTGGGTGGTGATGACAGCTGCCTTCCCTCTAGTCTTACACTGGTAAATTAGGGATGGCTAGCGCAGATAGCTCTCGTGTAGCTTTGCTCGAAAATTTCAAACAAACATGGAACTAGGCAAACGTTTACATCACATCAGCTGCTCTATAAAACGACAGTTCGCTTAAAACTAATATTTCTGTCATGTAGATTTCTTTGTTGACAACAAAACCTAAGATCAGTAACAGAAGACAGTTCTGTGTGAGGCAAAAGAACAAACGTGCAGATAAACCTTCAATATGTTAATAGAAAAAATTACTTAAAAAAACAACACAACTGTCTGAGGGTACAGCCTCATTTAAAACAAAGTAAAAGTCTACGGTAAGTTGCAGTCTTACAATCTTAAAATTTCGGGTTTGATTTTCCACAATGGCCAGAGAGCAGCTAGCTTATTACATAGCTTTGAATACTTAAAATAAATAAAATATTGGATGTATAAAGTAGAGATGTGTGTCACGTGGATTAACTACAACAATTTAAAAGTGACACCCCGAAAATCTTAAATCACATAACTCAATCCATGTTAACAGGTTAGGATTAAAGGGCAACAGTCTGGAACACAGTGGAGTGTGAAAAGTTACACTATTTAAAACAAAATCAACAGGACATGTGAATAAACTGATTGTTAATTTACTTTCTTCTTGTAATTACCTCATAAAGACCAATTTCCACATACTTCGAATCTCATCATAAGGCCTGAAGCGTGGATCGTTTGTTTGTTGTTTAGCAGAATGCTACACAAATGGGCTACTTGTACTATACACACTGTGAGTAGGGAGAGTAGAGTGGAAACGTGAATATTAACGACGTCTAATTACCAATTCATCTGCTACGTCAGTAATGGCACGCGTGCCTAAGGTAGCACACAAAAACATTTTGCTGGCACGCGGCAAACAGTGCAGCAACTTGATTCTTTAAATTCTAACGCTAACCCATAATAAATATATATATATATATATAATGATTATCATTATTGGCAAATGCAGCAGTGAATGATTTTTGCCAACCCGAGAGCAGTGAGAAATGTTCACATGAGACGTCTCATGCCCTCTTAAAGCCAGCTTTGCGGTTGCGGGAATATGTGACATCGGATGACACGTTTTAAATTCCTCCCAGACCCAGTGTACACATCAGTATTTGAGGAAAAAATAGAAGTAAACTGTTGGTATTGGTTTCACTCTGCTAATATTTTTTCTTCTGTTGTTGTGTGTGAATACTGGATATTTAGTGATTAATAACGGTATATATGCATTTTTTCGCCCTAAATATTGTTAAATATTATTAAAATTATATTTGGTTGTGACATGCGTATATTTTTTAATCAGTCAGTTAATTACAGAATTATTTTTATATTAATGACATAAAATTTTAACTTGCTGTTATATTACAGTAAGTTAACTTATTGTATTTAACTTAATTGTAGGAACTCTTTTCAGAATGTCAGCTCAACCAGCAAAGAAACAAAAACGTTCAGATGGAAGGAACAGCATCAGAGATTTTAAAGAATCATACACTGAAAGTTTGACATAGTCAAAAAAAAATGATAAAGTATTACGTATCTTATGTCCTGAAACAATGATGTACAGAACTTCCTCTGTAAAGAGGCATTATGAAACTGTTCATAAATGGATCTGTGAGAAAGAACAAAAGAACACATTTCTCAAGAGTCAGCAACAACGACATGCAGTCAAATGTTTTAATGAAATTTGTATCAGGTTGTTCCAACTTAGTTGCTGCTAGCTTTGAGATTTCAAAGATTATTGATCATCTTAGTGATGGTGAGTATATTAAACAATCATGGCTAGAATGTGATCCTTTCCTTTTTGACGATTTAAAAAAAAAAAAAGATTATTTGTTTTTGAATTTCGCGCAAAGCTACATGAGAGCTATCTCTACGTCAGCCGTCCCTAATTTTGCAGTGTAAGACTAGAGGGAAGGCAGCTGGTCATCACCACCCACTGCCAACTCTTGGTATACTCTTTCCACCAACGAATAATGGGATTGATCGTCACATTATAACGCCCCACGGCTGAAAGGGCGAGCATGTTTGGTGCGACGGGGATTCAGGCCCGCGACCCTCGGATTACAAGTCGAACATCTTAACCCATCTGACCATGCTGGGCCTTCAGAAAGAGAAAAAAAATTATTCAGCGCATTATGGAATTTCCAGTGTGTAGAAACACAGTAAAAGATAGAATATTAAAGATGGAAATAAACACATCAGAACTGCTGACAAAAGATATTGATTGCTTCATGTAAATTCCTTTCCATTTCTCTTGATGAGACACTGACGTTACATCATCAGTTAGGCTAACCATTATTGTTCGATTTTGTACGGGTGATGAAATCTGCGAAGAACTGGTTAATTTGGTAACGTTACATGAACAAACCACAGGGGCTGAATTATGTAAGGCAGTAGTGAACAGAAGTATCCAATCGACAGGTTGACCTTTCAAAAATAGTTTCCGTGCAACTAATGATACACCCAGTATGATTGGGTAAAGAAGCAGGTTTTGTAAATATGTTGGACATCCACTGGTAGGCTTTCATTTGTATTAGCTACATGAGGAGGCTTTGTGTGTACAAAAGCTGGCATAAGGAGCTTGAAAAAGTGAAAAAACGTAACCAAGGTAGTTACTTTTTTTATGCGCATGCTTTGGAAAAAAAGACAATTTCAAAATTTACTGAGAGAATTGAATTCGGTGTACACATGACTACTTATGTATGACACGGTTCGTTGGTTAAGTAGAGGTTCTATCCATGATTGATTTGTTGAGTGTTTGGATGAAATTCTCTGTTTTTTGACAAATGAAAATTATCTGATGTTATGTGGATTTGTAGATTGGTGTTTCTTATAGATTCCTCTAACACTTAAATGACTTGAACACCAAATTGCAGGGATTATGGATCTGGCAAAACACTTGATGTCATGTTTGATAACATAAAATCGTTTGAAATCAAACTGAAAATTTGTAAACGTGATGTTTACAATAGCACTTTAAGTATTTCCTAAACCTAAAAAAAACACGTAACAGATCTTAATATTTATAAGAAAATATATATTAAAATTTGCAAATGCAATTTTCAAGCATCACTAATTCAATTTTTGAAAAATTTTCTTTGAGTTTTAATAAGTTCAGGTTATTTGAAGAAACTACAAAATTTATAAAGTATACAAATAGTGTAACGTTAGACAAATTGAATTTGGAAATGTTGCAGTGGATTGACTTGAATAAGTTTGAGATCCAACTGATTGATTTTCAAACAGTTCAATTTGGGCAAAAATTCCTCGACTTAAGAGCTGAACTAGAAAATATTAAAAGAGATCAGTTGGTGACTGGAATAACGCAGAAAATGGGGTTTGAAACTTTTGACTGTGAAAATGTCACAATGTCAGTAATAACAGTATTTTCATCAAGATATTTAAGTGAGTCATTATTTTCATTGTACTTATAGAAATAGACTTGCTGATGAAACTGGTACTGCATGCATAACTCACAAAACAACCAAATACAAGTCTGATATAAAATATCTGTCATCGTTGGTGCAGCAGTAAAAGTCTCACTAAAGGTACAATATGTTTATTTTCCTTTCCTCCGTTTTATCTTTTATGTTACATAATATAAACCAAAACTTATCATTTCACGAAATGCTTCCTGTTAATAGTAAAACAATAGTAGTAAACGTAAACAGAAAGAGGATTCATTGTTCCTAAAAAAGCCCATTGTTACTAATTCATTAATTTTACATCTTGTGAATTACTATAGTTATTAATAACACGTAACTCATAAAGCTGTTTCATTTAAAATAATCCAGAATTATAATAAATCATAATTTGCTCCAAAATTGTCGGCACGCAGAGAGAATTGTTTAAAAGATTATCCCCAATTTGGGAAAACACTGTCAAAAAATGTTCGCCACATCTGTGTATATGTACTAGGCTGTCCATTTCAACAAGGTATCGAGAAAAACAACAACAAAAAAATCAAAATAAGGGGTTTCCAGTGGAAAAAATATAAATAGCGTGGCTTAAAACAAACTTTTATTTGTAGGTGGGCAAAAGCTGGCGAGTTTCATTGAGCAATATTGAAAGACCTCTGGTGGTGGGAAATGGTCTAACAATACTGTTGAAGGCACTGTTGTTCACGAGATTTTAATGATTCTTAGGTAGTCATGAAGCGGCTCAGAAGAAGATCTATTAATAAAATGAAGTTGTTAACAACAACAAAACAACTAATAAATTAAAACGTGACTGTTCAAAGTTTCAACTGTCAACAGTAAATATTTCATGGGTTGTCTCCCCAAAAATAACGCCAGTATTAAACACCTGCATGGTGCCATCTACTAGCTTACTTTTAATAGCTAGGCCTATATATCGTCTAGAGGATGTTACCCTGTCGTTATTAACAAAGAGTGGACTCGATATTGCAAAACGCTGGACTTCTACAAGTGGAACATAAAGCATATAAAAAAATAATGGGAGCTCCCTCTTCCAACTGATTCTTTGAAAGCAGATTTGTTCTATTGAAATATCACAAAATTTGAGGACCTTAACAGAAACAGTAGAAGATCACGTGGATTATTAAACATTCCAGAATAGGATATGTACATTTTACCAACAGTTCATCCCACCTACCGAAAATTGTGTAGAAATACTGGGTGTTCAGAAAGATTGGGTAAAGACAGGCAGACCTTATAGGCCCGGTATGGCCAGGTGGTTAAAGCACTCGACTTATAATCTGGTGGTCGCAAGTTCAGATCCCCGTCACATCAAACATACTCGCCCTTTCAACCGTGGGGCGTTATAATATTTCGGTCAATCCCACTACTCGTTGGTTAAAGAGTAGCTCGAGTTGACGGTAGGTGGTGATGACTAGCTTCCTTTCTTCTAGTCTTACACTGCAAAATAAGGACGGCTAGCGCAGATAGCTCGATGTAACTTTGTGCGAAATGAAAAAAAACAAACAGACACCCATAACATGCATATCGGCCATATCTCGCTGCGAAAAGCTAATAGATGACGCTACACGGCTATCGTCGGTATAAGTCAGTTGGAGCTGGAGTCGAAATTCTAGACCTTTACGTTTTGATATCTTTTTAGCTGACATGTTTATGGTTGTAATATTATATGAGGTATTTACCAAGGTATAGTCATCCATCATTTGTAAATGTGCACTTCTTGGGACCCTGGCATAAACACCGACGTGACGTCACTTGGTTTTCCGCTCTGTTTAGGTAATTCTCTGTCTAGCTACACAGAACTTGTTCATTTATTATCAAAATATAGGCTCTGTATTGCCAGCTGAAGGGTATCGGCACTCATTTTTAGCCTTATAAGCCCTCCTATCTACTGCTAAGCAATCGGGTGGAGTGCCTTTACAAAGTAATTGCCTGTTTTAAGTTGGCATTAAAAAAGCTGGATGAATACATGAAAAGAAGTTTTGCATTTAGACGTTACGACACGAGAGTTCTGGG